>NC_135553.1:23889448-24114448 GCF_964340395.1 Glandiceps talaboti
ATAACCTTACGAGAATACGTATGAAAACAAATACAGCTTGTTGGTCCCATATTAATTCCAACTCAAACATTGGGGAGAATTTTTTTTTTTTGGAGGGGGGGGGCATGAAGGGTTCAAAGGGGGGGGCGGTGGCATGAACATGCTGATGGTCTGAAGGGGGGGGGGGGTTCCGAAATATTTTGCTCATGATTTGAACCAAATTAAACCTTGAAACAAAAGAATGGCAACACTGTTGCTGACTTATAAATGTTTGTGAAAAAGTGGCGAGAATTATCTAACCGTCTTGTTCTAAAGGAGTGAATGAATGCATTGAGTTTCTCACAGATATGTACATATATTATTTGCCTATCCCCATTTTCTGCTCAAATATCGATAGGCCTGTCTCTCTCACTCTCTGTGGCCCTGTCTGTCTGTCTGTCTGTGGATCTGTCTGTCTGTCTGTCTGTCTGTAGATCTGTCTGTCTGTCTGTCTGTCCGTCTGTCTGTCTGTCTGTCTGTCTGTCTGTCTGTCTGTCTGTCTCTGTCTGTCTGTCTCTCTCATGCATTCCTTTCTCTAAGTGTTCCTCTCCTATTCAATCTCTCGCATTACTTGTACCCTAGGGTATGCCAGGAAATGGAAAATTCTCAACGACTGATGATGTGATACAAGTTATCACGTGTGTCATATTTACTAGCAGTGTAACCCACGGAGCTGTAAACTTCAATCAATATGACCAATATGCCAACCCTCTGAAGTATACGATTTATCTAAGAGGGAATCCACCAAAGGATAAGGTAAGTCTCAACATTTGATTGTATTTGTTATTTTGAAAAGATACTCAGTTACTGTGACAACCCTAGGACCTCACTGTGGATGGTGGGGCACGTAGAACTTTATTATTTTCTCAAGCAATGTGAATGTATTCTACGATCAAAAAATCAAAATCTGAAAATTATATCTTGAATGTTTGTTTTATCAGTGTACGAGATCACAAACAGACTATAACTTATAAGTCAACCGCACGAGTTTTTACCTCAGTTGTCACCATCTGAAACCATTTTGTTTCATTCACAGACACCATTAACTGAGAAAGACGTGTTGACATATTTACCAGACAAATCAACACAGCTGAAGATTATGGTGATGGCCAAATCACTGAGTATGTTCGGAACAGAGCAATTGGGCTACTTTGATAATATGTATCAAAGTGACAATATCAGCCAATCAGCAATCAAGGAGTAAGTAAAAGTGGCAATTTGAGACACTTGTTCTTTATCTGAATGAATACTTACATAAAACTCGTAACTAGTATCACAATGTTGAGATATGCTTTGAGACAACTAAACAATCACCCTTTATCGAGTCCTTTATTTTTGACAGGTATACGCATGCGTAGTTTCTCGACATCACGGGCGCCAATCAGTTATTATCTTATCATATACTTATGTGATATTATTCACATTTCAGGTTGAGAGAAGATCTGAAGAAAATCGAGAAAACGATCGAAGAACGAAACCGGTACAGAATTGTATCCTATGGTTACCTACACCCATCTGTACTGCCTAATGCAATCTCCATATAAACTTGTGACGTCATAGTCTGGCCGATTTACCACATGTCACGTGTGTACGGAACACCAAACCGTGCTTCATTGCATAGGATGTATCATTAGAGTCATATTTTAGTTATGTAAAGTTTTCAATTAAGTAGGAATCTTCTCACAAGATTGTGTGTTTTATGAAGTTTATTCGACCCTTGCTTACACGATCAACATAGATGATATAACCGTCTTATTTAAACAATGCATTCATAACACTTTGTTTTCAAGTAACATCAATTAGATTCATTGAGATTGTTGCTTGCAGCAAAACTTAACATTATCAATCATAGTAAGTAAAGTAAATCCAATGATATTTCATTTTACAACCATTTTTCTCATCATATGGACATGAGTACTCGAAATGTTCAAATAGAAAAGAAGAAATTTTAAAATGCAACGAGGGTCATGAGAACTCAAGACTCTTTCGTTTTTTTTAACAGTTTCATTTAATACACGTAGCAACAATCATTTTTTCACTCATTTTGATATTTTTTCTCATTATATGGACAATCGTCATGTGTACTTGAAATATTCAAATTAAAAAGAAGACATTTTTAAGGGTGATGGGAACTCAAGATTTGTGTACATTTTCATTGCATACACGTAGCAACATTTATAACATCAATTTTATTCGAAATATGGCTTTGTATTGTTTAAGTTAGATAGCGAATGTCAACATGTAGTCTTTAACCCAGTATATTCCACTTGGTACAATAAAATAGAGCTTTGGTGGGTGTGTTTCTCAGTACCCTTTCATTCTGACATGAATTCAAACATGATAAATACAGTTCTCAATAAAGTAGTGTGAGTGAAGATTTTCAGAACACAGGTTTGTTTTATAAATGTAATTTCTGATAATACATACCACTATAATATTGAACTTTTAATACCATTTCTTTTTTGCATTATCGCTGCAACTATCAAATCTTTTGTCACCAACAACACCGGCAATGAAACTTAAAGAAAGGGCTATTACCGATGCACAGAAAATATACGAGAAGTGTAACTCTTTTATAACAGTCACAGAGAATTTATAAGGAAAGTCTTTGAAACGGTAAAAGTGATACATGATGAATGATACATGGGGCATGTAAGCATGGTTGAAAACTTCGATTTATGATGGTTACTCAGATTTATACTCGGTTATTATTAGACAATATTAAAGTGTTACAAATTTAAAGTGTAATTGGTCTGTAATAACTGGTGTGAGTGTTGATGAGGTTTGATGAGATATGGGAGAGAGAGAGAGAGAGAGAGAGAGAGAGAGAGAGAGAGAGACTTTTAAAAAATCAAATGGAATGTACGAGTCATGATAGATGCCTCAGATACCTTATGTTGAATATAGATACCTTGCCTGTTGCACATTTTGATATTTCCCAATCAACTTAATATATGTAGTCTACAGACGATCCATGACTTCGAATCTCTTCCCATGTTCCGCCCTCGACTGCATCTTTCAGACCGTCGCTTGTTGTATCGAAAGAAACCCGAAGGTCTAGCAGCAAGGCTTAAACTCCAGCAGTGAGTGCTTACGTATACGGATCAACAACATGTCTTCCAAATGTGAAATAAAGTATCGTACGAACTGTGTACTTGTTACTTATAATCTCCCACACGATGACAATTTGTAGTCAACCTTGAACATTCAAACATCGTGTTACAAAGTCCACACTTCGCTGCAACTCGTCACTCTCGACGAGTTGGTCAACCAAACCAATTTTCAAAACCTTTTCTGGGTTGTAGAGTTTCCCTGTTAATAGTATTAATATTTCCGCTACCAAAGTTCCCACAACATAAATTTAAAAAAGGAACATATATCCAATTGGGAACGGGAAAATTCTGCAAGATTTTTCATGAAAATTTCGCAATGATATTTACATAAAAAGCCGAAATTGGAAATGATATTGCCAATAAACGTTAATGTTGATCCAAGAAGGACACCGGGATGACATGTGACGTGTATACCTGCAGGCGATAAGACTAGCAATACACGTCAGCATCAATTGAAAGATGTTGGAAGGCTTGCACAAATTACCAGAGTAATGTGGCACTTCATTTCAAGAAATATTTTCTACTGTACTGACACAAGTGTAACAATAGGCCCCAACACGATTCATCTGCTTCCAAATCTCGTATGTATTTTACATTTGGTACTAACACTTACTGATGCAACAATAAGGTCCCGACACGATTCAACTGCTTCCAAATCTCGTATGTATTTTACACTTAAGCTTGGTACTGACACTTACTGATGTAACAATAAGGCCCCGACACGATTCATTTGCTTCCAAATCTCGTATGTATTTTACATTTGGTACTAATACTTACTGATGTAACAATAAGGCCCCGCACGATTCATCAAATCTCGTATGTATTTCGTCAGTCCAAGCATGAAATCTCTGGTAAAACAATTCCATGGTTTGTTGTTCATCTTCAGCACTGCAATTTCTATCATTGGAATAAATCAGTGTATTGGATGAAAACAAATGGTAACAAAATCAACATGGTAACATCTTTTGTTGTTATCTATTTATACTACATGAACATATATAATAGTTGTTCCATTCAGTAACTCAGTATATCAGTAAATATATGCCTGAAAACTAATAAGGGTTGCCGTTTTTATCTGTGTCTAGTGATCAGCAGGGCCGTAGCCTGACCAAATTGCCAAGGGGGGGGGGGGGGCAGAACTTTGTCTTGGTGCAATCATGCATTTAAATTTAGAAAAGTGCTAATTTACATAAATTTGCATGCAATTTACATAATATCTATTTTAGCATACACAATTACATATGATATGTAAGGTCAGAAAAATAAAAAAATGCTGGTCAACGGGTAACCTAACCCATCACATTGGGTAAGTAGGTCGATTTCTTTTTTACACAATGCTTGACAAGGATAAAACAAACCATATATAATGATAGCAAAATATTTCAGGTCGAGTTTAGATAGAACTTATTCAGTCACCTTGATACTATCTCGTGCAATTTGTCTGCATAGCTACAGTTAGGAAATGTACACAATTTACGGTCAAACAAATGGTGTAGTTCCCCTCACCCTCTCTTCTCAAAAAATGTTAAGCCCCGCCAATTGAAACTCTAGCATTATTTTAGCTACCCCTTCTGTCACCTACACTACAGTGGAGTACGGCAACCGAGGAGGCTCATGATATCACGTATCAATTTTGATTTTAAAAAAACGAAAAAAAGGAAGAAAAATAGGAGAAAAACGAAAAAAGAAAAAAAAAGAATTTTTTTTTTCACAAATCGATTTCATTTCAAATTTGTTTTCACTTTCATTTGCAAATCGATTTTCATTTCAAATTTGTTTTCACTTTCATTTGCAAATTGATTTTCATTTCAAATTCGTTTTCGTTACACATACATACATACATACATACATACATACATACATACATACAAACATACATACACACACACACATACACACATACATACATACATACATACATACATACATACATACATACATACATACATACATACATACATACATACATACATACATATGCTGATTGATTTAAAAGTTAATAACTTGGTTAACTATTCAATCAATTGGAAATGCTGTCATTCCACTTATTTTATGGAGTGGCGGCTGTCATTCCTGGATCTACAGTGTAGAGGGTGTCATTCAAGTAACTGAATGTAGAAAGGGGTGTCATTCCACTGTTTACATACTGGAAACGCTGTCATTCCAGTTCCAAAGCATTGAAAATGCTGTCATTCCACTTATGTTATAGAGTGGCGGCTGTCATTCCACTGGATTTAAAGTGCAGAGGGTGTCATTCAACTAACTGAATGTAGAAAGGGGTGTCATTCCACTGTTTACATACTGGAAACGCTGTCATTCCAGTTCCAAAGCAATGAAAATGCTGTCATTCCACTTATTTTATACAGTGGCGGCTGTCATTCCACTGGATTTAAAGTGCAGAGGGTGTCATTCAACTAACTGAATGTAGAAAGGGGTGTCATTCCACTGTTTACATACTGGAAATGCTGTCATTCCAGTTCCAAAAGCATTGGAAATGCTGTCATTCCACTTATTTTATAGAGTGGCGGCTGTCATTCCACTGGATCTACAGTGTAGAGGGTGTCATTCAACTAACTGAATGTAGAAAGGGGTGTCATTCCACTGTTTACATACTGGAAACGCTGTCATTCCAGTTCCAAAGCATTGAAAATGCTGTCATTCCACTTATTTTATAGAGTGGCGGCTGTCATTCCACTGGATTTACAGTGCAGAGGGTGTCATTCAACTAACTGAATGTAGAAAGGGGTGTCATTCCATTGTTTACATACTGGAAACGCTGTCATTCCAGTTCCAAAGCATTGAAAATGCTGTCACTCCACTTATTTTATAGAGTGGCGGCTGTCATTCCACTCGTTTTACAGTGCAGAGGGTGTCCTTCAACTAACTGAATGTAGAAAAGGGTGACATTCCACTGTTTACATACTGGAAATGCTGTCATTCGTTTTCCGTCATTCGGGTTGTCGTTCGTTTTAGGGTCACCCGTTCAAATGTCTGTAATGATCGATCGACCGACCGAAAGCCTGACGTGTGTACAGTGTACCGTACGTACATAATGATTTTCACAGCGAGTATGCACGGACTCTGTGTCGCGCCGGAAGGTTCTGAAACAAGACAGTTACTAATTCGCAGGATTTTGGAGTACGTGATTGAAATGTGTCAGCTTACATTTGACCATGACCAGCAAAGTATCAACAGTTTTCAAAGTACAAGAATCAGATATTAGGACGTGAGCAGTAAATCTTGAGACGCGGCGGTGTACGAAACTCGGTCATCAGTGAATTTCGGAAACGTATGGTCAAATATCGGTATTCTTTGAGAGGTTTTACTCGTTTGTTCATATGCGTTATACAGATATTTTTGACGTCATTAACGTTGCGACGTCACTACTAGAAGAGAAATAAAGTTACGCCCGGGATACCCACATCTTTTTCTTTCCTTCATGGTACCGTCATGGAGATATCTCCCCTTTTACTCCATATGGTTACAGTGCTAGTGATTCGTGTGTGATCTGAGCATGCGCGAATTTGACACCGCGTATATTTTGCATAATCCTCTGTCAATCGTCTTAGTTGTATGCAAATATCGTGAGTTTATAGTGATAAAATAGGGCTTCTTTAGCGTTTTGGTACCCGTGCATTTGTTTACTTCTTTTGTTCATGATTTTTCGGGATTTGCAAAACTCAAACCCAGTCCAGTTTTCTCTGAAGAAGAATATTTACTATGGCAAAAGAGCACATAATCTCAAAAATGGTCAAAATAACGATTTTTTGTGCATCTCCACCTTAAGTAAGTTTGTACATGGTAGAACATAAGACTTACTACAAAATGGACATTGTTGACATCCAGTTTAGTCTATAACATTTTCTTGCATAAATTGCCAGTAAATCTATAGGAAATATATTACCTACGATTTTGTTATAATTGGCGCACTGTTGTTGTTATCGGCATTGTTGTTGTTGTTGTTGTTGTTGTTGTTGTTGCTGGTGGTGGTGGTGGTGGTGGTGGTGATGATGACGACGAGGAAGACGAGGGGGTAGAGGAGGACTGATGTATGTATGTATGTATGTATGTATGTATGTATGTATGTATGTATGTATGTATGTATGTATGTATGTATGTGTTTGTTTGGCTGGTTGTTTGTTTGTTTGTTTTGTTTTGTTTAATTTATTGTCCGTTTTGTATAAACGGAAAAATTACAGGTTATAGTCTATCGTTGTTGTATTTTGAGTACTTTGTAATACCAATAAAATGACGTCCTCTCTATGAAGGTTATCAGAGATTACATCAGCAGTGATGCACCTACTCGAAGACACCACTTCTGTGGGGACGGCCAATGGCATCTTTCCTGGCAAAGGACTTAAAGCTATACCGCCACCAAAGTTGGACTGATGAAAACACCACCTTTCACTACTCTATACGGTATAGGTTGGAGCTCTGAAGAATAGTCTTTTATTTGTATTTTTATCTTTATTGTTCTGTTTTCGTTGAGTTCTTTATGTGGTTATCCAGAATATTGTCTCAACGAAATTAACAGCGATGTTGATCGTTCGTTTTTATGATGTAACATGTTTGTCAATGTCGCACTGCGTTGTGTACTCACATGTAATTTTCACTTACTCAATAAAATAAATTCGGTGTTAAAACAAATGTGTAGAGAAGTGTACGTGGAGGGGTACGTGGATGTATTGAAGGATGGATTGAAAACTTGTCATAAATTAGAGATGGATATAGAAGCGATGCTATCCGTAATTTTCCTTTATCTACTTCGGGTTTTGATATTGTTTTTTTTATTGAAAGAATGGATTGTGACATCGATAAAATATCATTTCCACTGTGCTTCGATGTCTTGAAAAAAACTCCTACAGCGTAATCGAATCAGCAACCTCATACTGCAATTTGTATGATAAAACTAAATCGAACCGCTACTTGATCAAATATTAATACGACTGGCCCAGACTTACATACATACAAGAAGCGCAGATGGAATTAAAATAAAATAAACAAGCACATTTTCAGGTCTATCGATATATACTACTGTTATTAAGTCAGGTAAAATAATTTTACTTTCACATGGGCCCTGACGGTTAGTATATAACTATACATTTATAGAACATTTTCATATTCTCACTTCATACACAAGTCCAATACAGAGATTTGATATGTGCACGTGTTACACAGTTCACGAGGGTTTTGTGTTTTATAAACGATGTTGCATACATCATGGTAATGACAGTCATCGAAGTCTCAATTGAAATATTTCAAGTCATGGTTATAAGATCGATGCGACCATCTTTGTTAATCATAATTATGTATTTCTTTTCCGTTCCTTCAACTTCTCAAGGGCTTCTTGTATAGTTTTCTTGACACTCTCCTGGACCACACAGTCTGCAAATTGATCGGCATATTCTTCTTTCCCATTGGTCATGTCATTGAGAATTGCCTCTCTTAGTCTTCGTTTTGTAATCTTTCTCGCTAAGTCTGCAAACAGTCATAATAAATGAATGAGTACGTTCCAGAATTATATTATGTTTACCATAATATAAAATTGCAATTGGCATACATTAATTACATTACATTGCATATGAGATGTGATATGATATGATACGATATATGATATGATATAATATAACATGATGATATGATATATGGTATTATAATTAGATGTTGTTCCCTAATATTTTTCTTTCAGCCATGGAAAATACGAATGACAATTTTGAACGTTTTGACTCATATTTCGTATAAGGCAGAACCAATGACGTCGACAGGCGCTGTTGTGACATAGTCACGCGTTGTCGTGACGTAGAACGACCAAACTATATATTCAATATTTTTGTTCTAAATGGCTCGTGCATGGCATAATATATTGTATTGATGAAAATTTGTTGTTTTTATTTTACCATAACATATTATATACGTTGAATATTATTATATTATAGCATTGCCAATTCCAGTGAATTTTGTTACGTCATTGCTGTACATTATTACTGATAATGTACTCTGTTATTGGGCATCGCGGCCCCGGAACGAGCATAACAATACAAGCTTATTTGTTCTGTTTCTTCATACGACTAGGTATTTTTTCGAAATGTATGTTGTTACTTATGATTGTCATTTCCACTGTTTAAAAATACAACGCATTCATGAAACAAATTTGTGTTCACAGCAGTTCATTGAAGTGTATATGTGTGTGTACGTGTACGTAGGTGTGTCGCTATGATTAGTATTCAGCTTTCGGGCCGAACATGGCAGACGATGTTCAGCGCTGTGTATATTATACGTTGTTTTGCGTTTCTCGGTCTACAAATTCACTGGATTTGGCAAAACTATAAAATAATAACAATAATGTACGCCCTCCCGGTCCATAATGGACGAAAGCAAACTTTGAACGACATAATGGGCGAGGCGACAGTCCATTATGGGCTATGAGGGCGTACATTATTGTTTAAATATTAATCATTGTAACGTATCACAGCACAATATATATATATATATATATATATATATATATATATATATATATATATATATATATATATATATATATATATATATATATATATATATTATTTTACCCGATATTGCTTACCAGGAACTTTGAGACACTGCGTTAAAATGTTAATACTTTTCTGTAGAAGTTCATTGGCTGGAACAACGTGGTCTACTAAACCTATGTTTAAGGCTTCTTCAGGTTTAAAAAATCTCCCTCGCAATATTGCTCTTTCTGCATTCAAAGGCCCAACAACACTTTCAAGAAGGATAGATATCCACTGTAACATAGCGATGTTCTACAAAATATTAAACATGTTATTATTATTACAAATATTTTGCAAAATTATCTATCATAAGTGAAGAATCATAAAATATATAAAATGTATATGAATGAAACCTTTTGCTGCCTTTTTTGGGGGAATGATATATGCTTAAAAGTGACATTTCACTCAATACAAACAAACAAACAAACAAACAAACAAACAAACAACATTATCCATTATCTTGTGCCATTCCTAAAGAGTTTACGTCTCACGATTTACTTGTACACAAAGCTTGAGTCTTTCTGAGTTTTCGATTGGAGATCACATTTGATGTTTGGGATACTATAATTTTTGTATAGTACATTTATTTTTTTGCAGAGAATTTCACAAATTGTACAAAAATTGTTTCTTACCAATGCTACTTCATTCATACCAATTACATAATTCCCTTGTGCAAATATTCTGTATTCGCAACCAAGAGATAGAACACATCCTCCAGCTGGCGACTGGCCCTGCAATAACATGATGTGTTAGTAAAAATGCGTTAGTTTTGTATATTGTACCTATAGGTAGTTTGTTATTTTTGTATACAAAGATATGTTTTGTACTTAGGAAAAAATGTTCCCACTTGTGCAAAAGCCGGAAAGCTTGCACATTTGCTACAATTCTTTCAATGTTTCACTTCATAAGCAGTATATGACATGAATGCCAATAGAATGTGCAGAGAATATGAGTCAACACCTTGTAAAGTTTTCACTCCTTTCCTATATGTGTCACAACGAGGTGGGAGGGCTTACATTGATAGCAGCGATTGTTATTAATCTGGATCCAATGACACTTGCATACAGGTCCTGGACATCTTTGCAGTAGGTCCTTATGTCTTCGTAACTAATGTTACTGATGTAATTGAGATCTATTCCACCAGTAAATAAGTCTGGAAGAGCCTGGTGACGCACAAAAAACACAACAAACAGTATAGTGCTAATAAAATTAGAAAATGTAGTTTAATATTGACTTTCACTTAAAGATTTCAAAGTTGGATAAGTTACTATCATATCTAACTTGTTAGAACCAACCAATACAAGTGTACTCAAACAAGGCAGAAATATACCAAGTCAACACAACACCTCTCTCTGTAACACAATGCAATGCAATGCAATTGGAAATAACTAAAGAAATAACATAGTGTCCATCCCTTTTACACACAGTTCAAAGTATATTTATCATCTGATGAAAGACACAAATATGTCAGGACTTTCACCTTTTACTTGTCGATGAATATTTCCACCTTTGAAATCAGACTCTCCAAATTTCAACATCTTATTAATTATGATTTGTGTATATAATTACAAAAGAAACTGATATATCAATATTAAATTTTCACTTACCGATGTTATGATAAGGCCTCTACAACTTTCGTCATCTTCTAATTCTTGTAAACCTTTTCTGAAGGAACTTACAAACTCTGGGCTGAATACGTTGACTGGTTTACTGTTCATTTTCAACACTGCTATCTCTATAAAGGATATTGATATCGAAAATAAATCACTACGATTTCCCCTCTCCCAAAAAACTGAAAGTCACACTGTGATGGAAATGCCAAAGCATGGTAGATAATGAGTTAGATCCGAAAATATCAACATACTATGCCATGTCGTGTTGACTCTGACACGCAGTTTCTTTATATGATATCAGTGAAGGTTGGAATTGCAGTATCGTATTTAGCTTACCTTTTCGCGAACCATTTTTTTGACTAAGAATATGCCTTGCTAGTATTCCTAATTTAACAATTGGTATGCATGCTGAGATCCCTATAAGACTGACTCTTACAGTGTTTGAGATACTACGAGAAACATGAACTATATTCGCTTCAATCTGTATCACTAGAATTATAGTAAAATGATAAAACGTCCTGAGCTAAATAACAAATATCCCGTATACGAGCCGTTCACTCTTTACCCATACCCCAAAAGGAACAAATATATATCTAAGTTTGTTGCTCTTTGTTACTAGATCACGGAGTCCAAAAGTAATGATATAAAACACCTACCATGATTGGTGGGATCTCGTTGGATGTCAATAAACCCTGATGTGCTGCTGAGAAACCTTCTCCCATTGGTCAGCTTAACATGTCGAAGAGTGGTGTGGTTCGAAATTAATGAAAACAGCCTTCGACCGAGTTGTACTGTAGTATTGAAATAAACAGATCGGAATGTAATATATTACACTTCTTCTATAGCTCGTTTTGGCATTGGCTTTAGAATTAGTCGTGATTATCACCCCTCCCTATAATCAAGGTATATACATGTACTGACAGCAGCAATAAACAATGTCTCCTGAATATTACGTACGAATGCTGATCATATTCCTAGCTCTACATGACTATGACTGGTCATACCGTATCATGGCATAATTAGTTCAAATTTGATCGACTTGCTGAGGGTACACAGGGGTCACTGGACTCTTTGCCTGGATTTACAAAAGGGTTTCCCCATAATGGGCTCTAATCTAATCAGGTGCAATTCAAGTTTAATAGTTTATCCGAAAAAAGGTAATGAGCTGTGTTGAAACAGTATTTAGTTATATTGATGATTATCTGGGGAAAGTGAAAGCTCTCCGTATGTGCCCTCCCACTAAAATATTTCACAATATGCTTGCCCACTGGATCCACATGCCCAGTGATCAGAAATGTGTCCCTTTCCCTTTCCCCTCTCCCTACTACCATCTCGTCGCCCGCGCGCGCGCACACACACACACACACACACGCACGCACGCACGCCCCCCGCGCGCGCGCACACACACACACAGACTGTGTTTAACTTTTTAGAGTAATCTTTTTTTAAGGCCTATTATACTTGTAGCCTACAACATGCATTGTGTTTTGCCAACATCTCATCCGTATATGTATCTATCTATACATGTGTGTGTGTGTGTGTGTGTGTGTGTGTGTGTGTGTGTGTGTGTGTGTGTGTGTGTGTGTGTGTGTGTGTGTGGCAATATGAAACGTTCGCAAGGTCAGTCGTTAAGTTAGGAAACTTACCTCTAGCTGCCATTTTAGTCTAAGTTCTAAATTTATTGCTCTTTGTCACTAGATCTTAGAGTCCAAAAATAATGATACAAAACACCTACCATTGGTGGGATCTCGTTGGATGTCAATCAATGCAGAGGTACTGTTCAAAAATCTTCTCCCATTGGTCGCTTTGACATGTCGAACCGTGGTTTGGTTTGAAATTAATGAAAACAGCCTTCGACCGAGTTGTCCTGTAGTAATAAAATAAACAGAATGGAAGTATAATAGACGATTTTTCTCTAATAGTATATGTCGTTTATTTTACATTATGTATAAAAGAAAATTACTAGTATTCCCTGCTGTTTGATAAGGGATTGGTCATTTCGATTGACCAAGGGTCAATCGGATAACGTAAATTGATATTATAATATGAAGCCTGGGTATGGAGCAGAGTTTGCACACATTCGTTGTTACCTACATCTCATGGACAAGCTGAATCAAACTATTTCGTTTCATGACATTAATAATGTGTCCTAAATTACCCTTCTAGGTCAATATTAGCTGATCAACACCTTTATTCAAGGACGGATTCAGACGTTTTAAATCATGATTAACCATACCAACAATGTGCCAACAACACTGACCCGACCTAAACTTCCTTATCTGGGCGAGTTCAAACATCTATTCTTGTGATGATAATGATATAAATTCGACATTCATATTATCTACTGCAGCTTTGGCTTTAGGGTAAAAGGTATATCTAACACCCCTTCTCAATAGTCAAAGTATACACTGGCGGGAACAATGAACAATGTTTCTTGAATATCATGTATATGGAAGTAGATCATATAGTCTGAAGTCTGTATTATGAGTGGTCGAAATCATGCCATGGTGTCAGGTCAATTCCGATCGACATATTGAGGGTACACAGTATATAGGGGTCACCGGACTCGTTGCTAGGATTCATAATTTGACGTATACATGGATATACCATAATGAACACCTTTATGGATGTACGACATAACAACCTGAAAGCAACAACGTTTTTTAACAAGGTCTGTTATACTCATATAGCCTACAATATGCGTTCATTTGATGTCGCCTATATCATACCTATACCTGTATGTGGCAATATGAAACGTCCGCAAGGTCAATCGTTAAAACTTACCTCTATAAGTTGCACCTGCCATTTTAGTTGTAGTCGTAACGATCATCATAGCGCCAGCTATAGTCTCGCCCAAAAATATGTGAAGTTAGCGTCATTTCGGATACGCCTTGAGCACATGTTTGACCAAATATACATAGTGTATACGTATGATCATGTTTGTCAAAATGAAAACCGTTGATACGATAATTAGTTTTTTGTTAATAGCCAAAAATACCCGTACGTACAACGATAAACCATATATACATATCATTCATTACTTTAATATTGTTTGTCGTTGTACATTTGTACGTACGGGAAGTGATTTGTAAATAAACAAAATTAGTAAAAATACGTAACAACATTTTATGCATGGTGATCGATCTTTTTGTCATGAATTTGTAATTACTAAGTACTGTGTTCGGGTGCAGACATAACGCTGCTTGCGAGTGCATACTGGGCAATGCATGATAAATATTACAATGAGGCGCTCACTTTAATGCCGATGATTAACTATTCTTTAAAGCAATATGACTTGATCCCGATCCTTAGACAATGATACATGGAAGAGCGAGAGAACGGCACAAGAAATGGGTGAACTTACAGAATAGAAACACTGACAAGTAGTTTACACAGCCCATGTAAATGGGTGACTTACAGAATAGAAACACTGACAAGTAGTTTACACAGCCCATGTAAATGGGTGAACTTACAGAATAGAAACACTGACAAGTAGTTTACACAGCCCATGTAAATGGGTGAACTTACAGAATAGAAACACTGACAAGTAGTTTACACAGCCCATGGAAATGGGTGAACTTACAGAATAGAAACACTGACAAGTAGTTTACGCAGCCCATGCAAATGGGTGAACTTACAGAATAGAAACACTGACAGGTGGCCAGGTAGTTTGCTAACAACTATACATTCTATGAAGACTTTGCTGATTGAAACGATTACAGCAAGAGTCGAGGGGGTTTAATTTGAACCACTTCAAAAGCGAGCAAAGGTTACTCACGATCTACATAGATTGATATAATGACACTTCTTGCAAACGCACAAATATTTGCTACAAGGGCATTTCTACACTTACCAGATTCTTTAAGGTCATTGATAAGATGTCCAGTCACATAACAGAAGGTTACTCAACTTCCGCTCTCATGGCCCTCATCCTATCAGCATTTTGGTGCAAAATAATGAAAATCCCTTTAAAACCCGTTGAATTCCCCGTAAGCTAGATAGCTGTGATTTAAAGTTATCAATCTACCGGAATGCTTGAACAATCCTAGCTTTCAACTTGCGTGGCTTCAAAATACATATTTGTAACTTATTCATCTGCACAGATGAATCTTCATCACCATAGACACAAATACCCTATTAATATAGTATTTGTTTAAAGTTCAAGTTACCTATTCAATATTTTACAACCGCGATGTGAACTTAAATTGAGATAAAGTGGTGCTACTCATGTTAATATCATTAATTATAGTCTTTAGTGGTACACTACACGTGACATCCGACATCGACGTTTTTCATCAGCCATGCCGATGAATGCTATATTTGAACACTACCAAGAACGTAGTTCACTACCTCATAGTATCCTTGTTAGGATCGCTTTGCCTTGAACAATTGTTAATCTATAACCGCAGCCATACCGAATATGAAGCTAATCAGCTTAATAAATATGAAGTTTGTATTTTGAGCAAAGAAATCACAATTATATATGATTTCCTCATCAACAATTTGGTCACTCTGCCTTCCCACCTAGACAGCTCTATAACATCAAGGCGAAATATTAGACTATTCAGACAAGAAGTTCAGAGTTCAAGTCTTTTCATTAATAAATTACTTTGTGGCCCAAATTGTACAAATCTAGGAACAAATGATATTACCTTGATTATAAGTATTGATATTATTTGTATCTATGTTAAATTAAAAGTGACACATTCGTACTAAATTTCAGCATTTTTTGTTGAAAGAATAATAGTGACATCGATGTAATGTATAAGCGAGATAGAACAATTCTCGCCTATAGTTGGCAAATACCATTTCCATCATGCTGCGATGTGTTGAAGAAACTTCTATTACAGCGTAATTGAAATGGTCAATCGATCAGTCCCTCATACTGCAAACTGTATGAGACTAAATCACTTCTATTTACAGTATTTCATTTGTACTAAGCATTTCCTTTGTGTCCTCTTCTACATAGGGTGTAGACACACTTTAATTGAAAAAGAAGTGACGGTTATCAGCAAAGTGTTCTGTAAATCAATTTACCCCCCCCCCCCAGTGACACCATTATTATCTGCAGCTATGTTATGTAATTTATTGTTCCTTAATCTTTTCATGATGTTAATGAACAAATTCACTATACAAACTCCATTCCTGACATCTCGGCCAAATAAATAACCTGTTATGTTGCAGAAAAGTTCAAAGTTAAATCAATTAACTACGCAAAGACTATGGTCCAAATACAAGCAGTTATATACATGTTTACCCACTGAGAACGTCAGTTCTGCATTTTCTCCTGATGCTCTGTTATGTAACCCTCGTGTACTTATGGGTTATCGTGACAAATTCTATATAAAACCCCTTTCAGCGCAAGTCACTTTGTAGTGAAGTGGTTGCAGTGCATGTCTTTGGATAGAGAGGTACAGAGAGAGGTACCATACTTTTTTGTACATCTGGTGTGCAATTGAACAAATTGATCAAGGTTTAAAGTGGCCATATGGAAGTATTTGGTATTTATTTTGGAATTTTAATTTAGGCCTAATAAAAAATTGTGTGGTTCCGAATACGCTTAATTTTACAATAGGTGGGGTAGGTAGATTATTCATCCGATTTGATTACATATTTTTTTTTATGTGAGAGTGTCTAGTTCAGGTAGTTATGTTTTCTGTTGTTTTCCCAATGGTCTCTGTGTTATTGGTTTCTTCCCATCAGATATACAGTCAATACAGATTGGAAGAACAGTTTTGTATTGTCTTTGTAGTTGGTCAGTTTCCGCATTCACTATTTCTGGCGAGACTTCACAATTTTCGCAATCACTATTTCTGGCGAGACTTCACAATTTTCTTGAATTTATTATTTTTTTCTCGAATATGTAAAAAAAAGGTTTAGGGCGGCAGAGTGAAAAACTAGGTGGGGGCAGGTAACCGGAACCAAACAAGTTTTTTCTTTGTGAGGCCTTATAAAACAATTTTATCATGGCTTCCTGTGTTTGTAACTCAATACATTGCAAAAGATTAATAAATGTGTAAAATCTTTGTCACTGTACGCACAATACTAAATATGCTTATGATATAATTGTTTGATAACTTACAAAATCCAAAATAAATATCCCATCCTCATTCATACGGTCACTTTAAGACATACAGCACATGTGTTTATGGGCTGGAGGTATTGTAATAGTTAATAGATTGCAAACAAAAGGGTGGACAAGTCTGGGAACAGTTTAATTGTGTGAATCAGTCCCGTAAAATGGAATTGAGAACGCTGTTGACAAAATTGGGACGAGAAGGATAGAAGTATAGCTGTAAATATACCCAATTATACACGACAAAACTAAGTCGAACCACTGCTTAACCAAATACTAATAACATTGACCAACACTGGCATACATACAAGATGTGCCGATTATACTAAAATAAAATAAACAAGCTAATTGTCAGGTATATCGGTATACTACTATTTTAATATTGTATATATAAACATATAGATGTTTGATGTATGTACATTTGTTACAAAATTCAAAGGTTTTATGTATTTTTATAAACGACTTTGATAATATGAGAATGAGAGCAACCGAATCTCACAAACATTTCAAGTCATGGTTATAAGATGGATGCGACCATCTTTGTTAAAGATATCATAATTATGTATTTCTTTTCCGTCCCTTCAACTTCTCAAGGGCTTCTTGTATAGTTTTCTTGACACTCTCCTGGACCACACAGTCTGCAAATTGATTGGCATATTCTTCTTTCCCATTGGTCATGTCATTGAGAATTGCCTCTCTTAGTCTTCGTTTTGTAATCTTTCTCGCTAAGTCTGCAAACAGTCATAGATGAATACATAAGTTAACAAACTAAGTTATGTTTAATATTATATAATATTAATATCTATATTTTACCATAGCATACAATATCACATTGTACACAATATCATATACTATCATATATTCGCATATCACACCATATTTCTATAGGGTATTTGTCAGATATTACTTACCAGGAACCTTGAGACACTGCGTTAAAATATTTACACTTTTCTGTAGAAGTTCATTGGCTGGAACAACGTGGTCTACTAAACCTATGTTTAAGGCTTCTTCAGGTTTAAAAAATCTCCCTCGCAATATTGCTCTTTCTGCATTCAAGGGCCCAACAACCCTTTCAAAGTAGGAGCATATCCACTGTGACATAGCGACGTTCTGCAAAAGATTAAACATGTTGTTAATCATTATGAATATTACGCACAATACTAACATATGATTTAATATTAATTAACACACATTAATCATATAATAAATATATACATAAAACATATTGCTAACCTTTATTCGGTGAATGATGTGTATTTAACTAATTAATATTCCAAAACTATTACCTAGCTATTTAATATACTCCATATAAACGGTACTATTATACCATGCATATGCACAAGCCAAGATGTACAAAACATATGGAATTTATACCCTGGTCGTTCTACGTCACAACAACATGTGTCTACGTCACTGGTTCTGCTGTGTTCGAAATATGAGTCAAAACGCTCGTGACCTAGTGACAAAGCCCTCTTAGGTCACTCGTATTTTCCTAGGCTGAACGAACAAAAATATTGGGGGCAACATATAAATATCCAATTATATGTCCCATGATTTACCTGTACGTAGACCTCGAAATATTTTGAATGGCGAGAAAGCGTACGTATATACATTCAATCATCGCATTTGATATTTTGGATACGATTGCTTGTGCATTACGGTTTTTGTTTTCATTTGTTGAGAATTTCACAAATTGTACAGAAATTGTTTTCTTACCAATGCTACTTCATTCAAACCAATTACATAATTCCCATGTGCAAATATTCTGTATTCACAACCAAGAGATAGAACACATCCTCCAGCTGGCGAATGACCCTGCAATAACATGCTGTCTAAGTTAGTAAATTACTTTAGTTTTTAATGTTATACAAATGGGTATTTTTGTAACTTTTTGTATACAAGGATATGTTTTGTACATGGGGAAAAATGTCCGTATATATCCAAACGACAGAGAGCATTCACGACTGTTACGTCTGCTTTCAGTGTGTCATTTCATCATGAATATATTATTACTCTCGATCGAGAACTGCAAATGCATGTCCAGAATGAGTTAAGAACAATACCAAACATAACAGAGAGTATATTAATTCAACACTTAGTATAGTGGCATATGCTATAGTACAGAATGTCACAACGAGATGGGAGTGCTTACATTGATAGCAGCGATTGTTATTAATCTGGATCCAAACACAGTTGCAAATATGTCCTGGACATCTTTGTAGTATGTTTTTATGTCTTCGTAACTACTGTTGCTCAAGACAGTGAGATCTAATCCAGCAGAAAACACATTCGGAAGAGCCTTTAAAAGTACAAAACACAAGAAACAATACAGTGTTTATAATGTAATACAATTCAAGCTGACCTTAAACACACTGGAAGATGGCAGTTTGCATTGTAAGCTTGAGTGAAATTAGTGATGGAATCACTTGCCAATGAGATGTGGAAATTCTTGGCAGCTTTAGAAACTTTATGTAATAAAAGATATTGTAGTACTAGTATTTTGTATAAGCTTCTTGAACTTATTAATGTGACATAACTGCTGTGACTGGTCATTCTTATGTCATTGAGTATTATATTATATCATATATGTATACTGATGGTTCAAATCAAGTGATCTGATTGGTCCAGGCGTTAAAATAACTGTGCTAAACTAGTGATATAGCAGAGATAGTATGCCTCTAAACGGCACCGAATGTGACTGTGCTGAAATGTGCTATGATCACAAGAGGTCTTCACATAAACCTTGTAGAAAACGCCCAAAACGCTGAACACTTGTCAAGCGTAGTAGAGTTACTTTGCAAGACTTCAAAGTTACTAAGGTGTTATTTTATCACCCACAATCATATGCAAGTTGATAGCCGTAATCACGCCAAGTGCCCTAACGGAAGAAATATGTCTGACTGGACTTTTACTTTCAAATTATCAAGTAGGAAATTCATTATTTATTAGCGATAGCTTTGAATGTTGATTCGTTGCTAGCTCAGTTCAACATGAATAATTTGTACTCATTGTTATTCAGATCAAGAGATTGTGTGATTTGTTCAACACATATCAACACAGGGGAAATATTAAATAACCAGTCCCTTGTGCACAGACGTTCAATGTATTTTTTATCATCGAAAATGCATGACTATGTGAAAACACGACCTTTAAATCTCACTTTAAATCTCAGTCTAATCAATGATGTATATTTAATCTGATAATAAGTTACTTTGTCATCTCTGCTTACCGATGTTATGATAAGGCCTCTACAACTTTCGTCATCTTCTAATTCTTGTAAACCTTTTCTGAAGGAACTTACAAACTCCGGCCTGAATGCGTTGACTGGTTTACTGTTCATCTTCAACACTGCTATCTCTATAAAGGGTAATTGCGATAATCGCAAAGTAAATCATTACAATTTGCTTGTAGTTATAACTGAAACGGTTCCTCTTTAAAGTGGATTTTTAAAACATCAATAAATCTACTCCCTCCCCAAAAACATTGAATGAAAGTATATTGAATGGCAATGATAAAACAGGAGAAATAATGACGAATAAACAATCCGAAAATATCAAGATACTTTGATGTCGTGTTGACTCTTGCCGGCTATTATGCTATTTTCATTCTATGATATAGGAAGGAATGGAATACCTATCATTTTCCCCAGATCAATTTATTCATTGATTTGGGTCAAAGATGTATTGCTAGAATTGCTAGAAAACTTCGATTTACGGATTAATATGTATCATCGGGATATTACAACTCTGCAAGAAATACAATATCTATGCCTTTATTTTATATTCACTAGACAGTACTGAAAAATATATATCTAAATTTGACGCCCTTTGTCACTACATATGCACACCTGATGATATATAACACGTACCATGATTGGTGGGATCTCGTTGGATGTCAATCAATGCAGAGTTACTGTTGAAAAACCTTCTCCCATTTGTCGCTTTGACATGTCGAAGTGTTGTGTTTTCGTTTGAAATTAATGAAAACAGCCTTCGACCGAGTTGTGCTGTAGTAATAAAAAAAGAGAATGAAAATATAGTAGATGACAGTTCTTCTATGTGTCGTTTGTTACAGAGTGTTCCGGACTCAGCCTTAAAAATATGGGGTCGATCATTTCGATTGACCAAGGGCCAAATTGATAAATTACATTATACTATTAAGCCCGTGTATGAAACAGAGTTAACGCACATTCGGTGTTTCTCACATGTCGGAATCAAACTTCTTAGTTTCCGCGATTTTAATGTCTCCTAAATGACCTTTCCCGGTCAATATTAACTGATCAACTCGGACCTATATTTAAAGACGAAGTCAGACGATTTACAACATGAATAAGACGGAATAACAGTTTGAGTTACTGTAACAACAATGATAATCTTCGGTCTCAGTGACTCGAACAATACTTCCTGATCGTTGTCAGTCTATACATCTATTTTGGTGATAATAATATAAATGTGACATTTTGTATTTAGCGTTTACTGCAGCTTTGGATTTGGCAATAGTCTTTTTAGGCACCCCCCCCCCCTGTAGCTAGCCAAAGTGTGTACTGTATACCTATATATTTCCCCTAGGTGCCTAAGAATTTGTGTGTTATAAAACACGTATTCAGGCACTACTAGACGTCACGTTACCCTCTTGCTGTTATGTTATGTAGAAGCTACTTCCCTCGGTTTGAAGACTTGGTCGGTAGAAAACGCATGGAACAGGCCTGGGCCTAGTCTTGCTGCTAGACGTTCGGGCTTTCTTTCGATACTATAAGCGAACGAAGTTCGCAGTGAGGGCTTGCCCGATCCTCGAATAGCAATGTTCGGTCGTGTGTCGTACTGTATCGGAAGAACATCCGAGGTCTAGCAGATAGACTAGCCTAGGTCAGGCCAGGTCAAGTATCGACAGAATTTTTTTCTATTCACATTCGATTCGGATCGAAAGATCCGTCATCTGTTTTTGTTTGCAATATTTATTGGTCAAATTTCACCCTCTCTTATAAATGCAAATTCAACAATGCAAGTACTCGAATATGTCCACATTCTGTTGAAAACGTCTATAAATGCTCCAAACCACTCAAGTTATATATCTCTTGACAGCCATCACTGCTCACACAAAACATACACATTTAGATATATGTCGTAGAGAGTGTCATAGGAAAGTAGAAATCAAACATATTGTTATTAAATTGTTACATTGCATACAAAAGAAGTGAGTATAAATGGTAAATGTTTTTTTCTCACTCTTCTTACCTCCCTTTGATTTGTTTGTTTGTTTGATTTGTTTTATTTGTTTCTGTATGTAATTATACTAGTCATATCTTCTCATTCTTAGTATTACACACCATGTTTCAAGTGTTAAATTCTAAAGGCTATTGTTACAGCGCCGACTGAATAACCTTTGACCCTTTCATCTGGAACGTGTTAACATAAACATGACATCTGGACAAAAATTAGGACGTACGGAGTGGCGATTTTGAATAAAAAAGATAACTTTAATATGGCGAATTGCTGAGAAAAAATAACCTGACCACAATTACTCGAAAATTTACAACAAATATAAGGACGGATTCACATCTTTGGATCTGAACGTGAACCTAAAAAAATATTCAGTTGATATCATACCTGACCTGGCCTGGCCTGTACCGACAGATAGTTATAGTTGCTACATAACAGCTCAGATCACCATTGGTGGGCTGAGATAACAGCTCTGGGGGTAATTAGTCAGTAAGGTACGGCGTAACGGGACGCCCTCACACATCGGTCGACCCCCTCCCTCCATCGGGTGAGAGGAGGCCGTTGAGGGCGGAACGTCAGGACGTATCTAACAGTCTAGGGGGTAATAGGCGTCATAGCCAGGCAATAAGCGTACTCCTCTAAGTTTATTGTCTTTCGGATATTATGTCATGGCGTTAGTTCGATCGACACGTTGGGGTTAGACAGGGGTCACTGGCGTCATTGTCTGGCCACAATGAGTGCTAACCTCTAGCAAATGCGATTCAAACTTAAAAATAACAATTATGGTTTTCGCACACATACTGCGTTTAACTTTTTAAAGTAAATGCCTAACTGAAAAGCTTGCATGGACTATAAAATACATTCCTTCCATGTCATTTATATGAAATGTTGGCAAGGTCAGTCGTTATATCAAGGTTGGGAAACTTACCTCTATATGCTGTAGCGGCCATTTTACATGTAGGATTATTAGTGCGGTCGAAGTTTTTAAGGGTCATCATAGCGCCAGCTATAGTCTCGTCCCGAAAATTTGTAAAGTTGGTTTCATTTCGAGTACGCCTTGATAAAATTTGAGCAAAAATATGTGTATATGATGATCTGATCTGATGCACTCATAGTATGTTTATGCCTCCCGAGGCATTGAAGTTGTCAGCCTTGCCGATTTTGCCGGTTTGTCAAAATTATAACCGTAGCTTCCCGGGCAAGGGGCGGTACCAGTGCCAGCTTTGGTAGGGGTGTGTCACGACCAGGCCCCAGTTTAGACCCACTTTGACCAAAATTCAATACCCTGGCCATTTTCGACCATTATGTACAGTTTTTTTTTAAAAGATGAAGGTTTAGACCTGAATACATTTTCCTTACGAGGCAACATTTTGGGGGAGTTAAGATTTGGAAAAGGACAATGAACCACATTTTAGACTGAGCAAAATCGAAAATAATGCAAAATTGACCCTGTTTTAGACTCTTCAACTCAGAAAAAACAGACCCCATTTTAGACCAAATGGCCTAGGGCTAGATAACGGGCGGCACAAATACGTATACTCAAATGGGGGGGGGGGGGGGGGGGGGGTAAGCTTACTATAATTGTTTTTCTTTTATAATTTGTTCCTATAAGTTCAAACGTCCACTAGATCTTAAAATCATCGATAAAAACTAGCACAATAAGTCATGGGATACTTCGCCACTGGTATTTCACACTTCATTTGTCCAATTTCAACTCGGGGAAAACACCGGTGAATATGATAACATATCAAGAACTGGGCTGAACTCAAACTAGGTATTAGGATAAAACTGATAAACTATCCGATTACGTAATTTTTTATACGTATCAACGTATGTACAGGAACTCACTATTATTACATTATACTAAAATAGTAAGGGGTAAACCATTTGATTTCAGGGGGGCTGGGGGATTTGGAAAGCAGTACATGGTAGGATAGACCATGGATACATCCATGGATAGACTTAGTACTTGTCGCCTGGCTAGTCCTTACACTAAATATTCTTAATTACTATGAAGTACAGGCAGTTACAGCAAGTCTATGACCATGGATAGACGGTTTCAGTTCATGTCCCCAACAGGGATGGACTTTGTCGAGTAACCTTGTTGAGAAGACCATGAAAACTGTCTCATGATTGCTTTGATTTATTTTGAACTTGTTTGATATATAGGCAAGTGTGAAGTTAGTTGTTGACATAATGAAAATGACAACTTTTATATGATATCAAAAGAGAGTTACTTCAGGTTATACTTTTCAATATCTCAAAAAATAATATCACTCTCAAAAATTACATTCCCATAAGACTATGGACTTGAAAGTACTTAGCATTGGTCAATTCTTGCCTTTCATCACAACTACTACCTCCCCGATTCCCAGCATCAATGTTGAAATAAATTGTTATCTTCAAATGAAAATTCATCAGTGTGTTGGTAAACCAGTGAAACAGGTAATAATTTCCAACTTTGTGTTTTGATCAAATGTGTGATATAAAGTGGCCATATACATGTAGATGAGCATTCGGTATTTATTTTGGATTTTTAATTTATAAAACAATTTTATTATGACTTTCTACTTCAAAAACACACTTGAAACAACATTGACTAAGTCTTTGTTTGTTAGTCATTGCAAAAAACTCAACAACAAAAAAATGTGTAAGAAGTTTGTTATTGTACGTAGAATAACAAGATTTTACACATTTATTAATCTTTTGCCATTTTAAATATAGATAAGGACTTGGTACATGTTGTTTTACATCGATTTTCAAGTAGGAAGCTATATTGAAATTGTTTTATAATTTAAAAATTCCAAAATAAATACTAATCCTCATCCATGTGGCGACTTATCTTATTTACTTTGAAAATAATGCATTTTACATTAACCTTGCATATATACTTGTTTATGTATTCTATTGTAATACAAGTACATCAAAACAAAGAACGTTTGTAAATCCCACAGAGAAGAAAACTTGGGCCGATATGATGAACAACCTGTACCCAAGTCTAAATTTCTTGGAGACATATCCTAATATATGCCACTTTCAAATACTACATACCATGTGATACACATGCAAGAAACAGATTGATTTTAACATTGGACTACAAACATCAATGTCAGGGTCAAACTAATAATACCAGGAGCATCATTATATCTGATATTATCTCCATGTATTCTAGCTCACGAGCTATAGTACAAATTGTTGATTTAAACAATGCATGGGCACTATTCAGTTAAAAGTTGTATTACCACTAACAAAACATTACTACCATAATATGTTCCATATTCTATGTAACCTTTTCACAAGATTTTAAACAAACTGGCCGTCCTCTAATATTGCCATATGCCAAAAATAGCTCAAATTTGATCTTTAAGGTCAAGGTCAATGTGTAATGATACCATTTGGTATACTATATCTGATAACATGGGGTAGACATTTGAGCCACGTCTCAATGTATTATGGTTCCTTAGCATTTCTGTAAATAGTTGATTTTTTTAATGACAAATTTGGCCACCTTCCTCCAAATTTAAAATTTTGCAAAACTATGCCCAGTCAGTATGGTATGTCACCTTTGTACCAAATTTGAATGAATCTGGTTTGTGAAACTGAAGATGCTGCAGCTGCAATGCGATGCACACATAGATTGTACCCAATATAGTACCCTCCTTTGGGCTTTGCCCATTGTGGGATAACTAAATTGCTAAATCTCTTGTCACAAGTGTGGCAAAACTCCAGTACTATAAATCTCCTTTCAGTATAAAGCGTTCTTGAGTGATTTAATCACAGTAAAAAATAGATAATATGATAGTGACACACCAGGTCATGTAAGACAGACAATTGACTCCTCAAATTTGTGATCACAGAATTGGCCAGTGTTATGTCATACTTGCACAGACCTTGTAGAAAGTTCAATGTGGAAGTCCATTGTCATTCAATACGATTATTAGCAAGCTTTATTTTCTTGATAAATTTGAAAACGTTCACAAAAAAGATTCGTCTGATATAGCATTGCTTTTACGATGTATGTCTTTCTAGGATTACTTTTTCTTCATTCTCTCAAGAGTTTCACCCAATGCTTTCTGGAAATCATCACGGACTACATTATCTGCGAACAAAGTAGCACATATATCTTCCTGGCTTGTGAATGCATCTAAAGTGTCTTTCCTTAGCCTTTCTTTTGTCAGTCTTCTTGAAAAGTCTAGAAGATGAAAAAAAAAATTAACTGCAAAGAAAAAAACTTTTAAACAAGATATCACAAGCGGTTTGATGGATATTTCTAAAAACATTATGTATGAATTGAGGTTCTACCCTTAATGATGAGCAGATGTCATGAGATCTTACAATTTCACACTGCAATATTTAGGTCATTATTGGGCGAGTGCCAATAACATCATCATTATAAATTACCGTATATTGTAATCTTTAAGGGTTGCCATATTTAGGTCATTCTTGGATGAGTGCCAATAACATCATTGTATAAATTACCATATATTGTTAATACTTAAGGGCTGCCATATTTAGGTCATTCTTGGATGAGTGCCAATAACATCATCACACAAATTACCAAATATGGTAATCTATAGGCTACTAACCTGGAACTTTAAGACACTGGTTCACAAGGTTTACACTTTTTAGCATAAGTTCATCTGGTGGAACAACCTGGTCAATCATGCCAATATTTAATGCTTCTTGTGGTTTAAAAAGTCTTCCTGTTAAGATAACCCTCTCGGCAGTCAGGGGTCCAAGGATATAAGTCAGGAAGGAACAAATCCAGCTTGGTAATGCAAGATTCTATGAGATACAGACATGTTGGTTGTTATTCTTTTGATTTGTAACACAGAGAACCATAATATATTTAAATAGTCCACCACAGTCTCTGTTATGTCATAAGCTACACTAAATGAAGGTTTTTTGTAAGAGTGAGTGCTTTTAATTTCAGGAATTTGACAGAACCACATTTGTATAGGGGTATTTGCATGAGCTCTTGCGATGTTCTCCATGACCATACTTTATGACAATATAGGATCTGAACTCAGTAAACAGGTTTATATGATTGCAACTTCAAATAATTAGAATAACATTTGTTGATAAACAATCAAATTACTTTGTGTGTCATGTCTGCGTGTTGAAAACATGACTGTTGCCTTCCCAGGGTTGCCTTTGTCACGACAAACTGTTGATGATTACTGGAGGAAGTGATGAACAGTAAAAGGGGGGAGGGGGTATATGATGTCTGGGACAATTTCTTCACCACACACCATCTAGTGGTGAACAGTAATCATTGTTAGTTTGTCCTAAGGAAGGCAACAGTCACATTGGCAAAACATAGACATGAAAAAAGTAACTTGGTTGTGTATCAACACCACTAGTCTAAATATAGGATGAGAAGTTTAATACTATCATATGTATTAAAACAGTATAAGTTTAATATATATACCAGTGATATAGCTAAGAGCCGATAGTCGGCAAAAATAACTGCCTACTCCACAATTTTTGCCAGCTGCTCAGGAATTTGTTTTTGAAATTCTCTGTTTCAACCACTATATATCCATTTTTGGGCATGTTCATTGGTCTCCATCATAGGTTTTACAACCTACTTTTCCAGTTTTACCTGCTACCTTTAAAATTAGATGTAGTATACATGTGGAATACAACTCTTAAAAAGAAGCAAATATTATGAGAAAATCTTTGGCATTTCTTTGATGACAATACTTACCAAAGGCACCTCATTTAAACCAATATTACAGTTTTCCTCTGCCATGATTCTATATTCACATCCAAGGGTTAGAACACAACCTCCAGCTGGTGCATGGCCCTGCAAAATTATCAACATTTTCAGTGTGGAAATATTGGACGACAATAACAGATTGGGACGACATGGAGGATGAGTTCAATGTAAGAGAGGAGTAATACAGCCATGGTCAATCATGACATCCTTGAATTTGTTGCATCTGCATAGAAATCACTTCTGTGGTTCATTTTAAAGTAACTATTCATTATTTTTCATTTCAAAAATTGCAAACAAAAGAAAAAAAGTCAAGAAAAGTATGTGTAATTAGTCCTTGTGATAAGAGTACAGTTGTGTACATATCTGTGTGTTGGCTGTGTATATCATATATGGCAAATAACATTATTAACTATATGTCATCTCTTTCACTTAGTGCAGTGTTCTAAATAATTTTGATATGTTAGTAGTTACAAACACGCTGGAATATATGATAGTAACAGAACGGCTAACCGGCTAAGTTTTCAGAGGCTGGTTCATAACCTGTACCGCCACCTTTTATAAGTATAATGCATAATAGTCTTTTTTTTGTGTGTTTTGTTTGTTTATATTTTAATGTTCACTTTCTTTTCTTAAACTAATTACAAACAGAAAAGCGGAAAACACAAGAAGAAAAAACACTACATTACTGTACACTATTCCTATGCACAATAATGAAGTGATTACTTATAGATTCAAATGAAAATTCATTTGTGTTGGTAATAGTATCAAATTACACTTTTGTTCCAAACACAAACTTGAAAAATGAACCTGCACTTTCTGACTGAACACATCATTTTGTCAACAGATTGACCCACTATTCAGAACATGTTGACACCGCCTTATTAAGTCCGCAGTCAGAAATTTCAGGTACAATTTTCAGTTTGTGCTTGGATATTATTGCTATTCAATACTACTTATAAATCGATTTGATTTTAACATCTCCAACATCATGTAAATGCAAAAACTTTTCACTGCAATAATTAACACAGTATGTATCATGTGTATCACATTTGAAACTCATTAAACTGCATGAAAGGGCCTCGTTTCCAGTTCCGTATACATGATGGTCACACAACAGAATTTCAGCAAAGCTGGAATCCCTGCAATTCTATTGTGTTACCGTCATGTATACAGAACTGGAAATGCAACCCTTTCATGCACTTGCAGTGTAAAAAGGATTTGTACAAATGTTACAGTATTTTCTTAAATTAGCTCCTAACTGTACGAATGTTACAGTATTCTCTTAAATTAGCTCCTAACTGTACGAATGTTACAGTATTCTCTTAAATTAGCTCCTAACTGTAGATTTTTCACACACAGATTGAAAACTTTACAAAACAGTCTATGCATGGAGTATAAAGATAATTTTATGCATATCAAACCATCTGTACTCACATTTATAGCTGCTAATGTGAGTAACCTCGAGTTGAAAACTGTTTTACATAGCTTCTGAAATTCAGCAAAATATTCTTTGATGTCCTGGTGAGAGGCTTGATACATGTACGATAAATCCAAACCGGCAGAAAATACCTTTGGACAATCCTGAAATTCAAAGTATTATGGAAAATGTGACGACAATTAAGTTGATTGTACTAACAAATTATGACTTGGAAACCTGGGCAAAGAATTAAAGGTACATAGTTGTATGGGATAATACACACTGTTATACAAAAAATGTAAGGACACCTTATCTCTTTGTTTTGACAGATTGTGGTAACTATGATGTCACTTCCTGCAAGGTTTCCCTACAAACCCTTGCAAGAAATCTGCAAAATGGCAGAACACATGTAAGTGCAGTAGGGCAACTTTACAAGATTTCAAAGTTGATTAAGTTACCAAGGTGCTATGTATCACCTACAGTCATACAAAAGTTGATAGCAATAATCAATATAAGTATTCCGAAGGCACAAATAAGTCTGATTGGACTTTCCTTTACACTTATTCATTGGACAATTCCTGCCAACAGTATACAGTATTACAGTAATATGTTTTTTTACCAACCAACCAACCAACCAACCAACCAAACACCCACCCCCACCCCAACCCCAACCCCACTCAACACATCATTCATGACATTATATTAAAAATGAATATTTCTAGACTATGGGTTTATAAAACATAAAATATTTTTACTCAGAAAATTACTGAGAATAACTCCAATTTGTAGAACCCTTCTGATGATTCTGACAACACAAAATTTGGGATTATTGTCAATAAATTTCTGGATTTGTGGGTAGCAATAGTTGACACCATATGACTTGTAAATATTGTATATCTACCTACAGAGGCTATTATAAGACCTCGACAGCTTTCATCGGCTTCAATATCTTTGATACTATTTGTCACAACATTAATAAACTCATTGTCAATTATATTAACAGGTCTGTTAATCATCTTCAATACCACGATCTCTGAAATAAATAACAATAAATATGATGTTACTGCATCAACAATAAATTGGATTTGAATGGTGTATATTGAAAATTCAAAATTTTAATCCAAAATAGCATATTTCGTAAAAAGTACAGTGCATTCAGATGGGTTATGTACATGTAGTCTCACTCCCAGACTCATGACTATTGTCCCTAAGCTTTGTATGCCGAGCAGCTCAGCCACAAGAAGAGAGGGACTTGTCCTGACTAAGCCACTCAGCATACATAAAAAGATTAGGGACGATAGTCACGGGTCAGCGAGACTAGTGTACATGGTGCATGGTACAATTGCAGTATTGTACTGCCACTGCAGTGCAAATACCACCAGTAGTATGCACTGCACACTGATGCAAGTAATCACTGATACATTATGTAACAAGAAAAACATGCCAATGCCACTGCAGCACAACACAGACAGACAGACAGACAGACACACACACACACAGTTAAGACAGACAGATACAGTCAAATACACACTTTACTCTTCCAAAAGCACAACTGAACTCTGTTGTTCAGTTGTGCTAAAAATCTATTGATTACATCTTTTTTTAGCTTTGACTTTTGCCCACGTGTTAGTCCATGATGTTGGCTCTCTAGTGAAATCTACATGAAACAGTGTTCAATGGACCCCAGTCATTATAGTGTGCTTGATACGATGATATAAGGAGATTCTGAAATTCCACAAAGTGGAAGAAAAGTTAAAGTACCTTTTAACATGAAATTATGAAGAATTATTGACAATGTGTGTGTGTGTGTGTGTGTGTGTATGTGTTTCTGTCCCATACATGTGTATGCATACACCTACCCTGATTTGAAGGATCTCGTTCAATCTCCACCATTGATGATGTACTGCTAAGACATCTTTTCTGAATGGAAGTCCTAACATGTTGGAAGCTTTGGAGACCAGTCCTTGACCCTAGTACTCTACTACTGCTGAACAGTTTGGCTTAGATAATTAAGAAATGGAAAACAAGATTAATATTGATTGGCATATCGTACCTTATACACCTGTTGTGGAAGTTGTGATTGTACTCTACACATGTACATTGCCAAAAATAGCCAAGTCACTTTTTATAGGAATCATGTATAATAGGCATTAGTTAAAGCCAGGAAATTAATGACTGTTCATTTTGCACATTTTTGTTCACTGTCAAAGTGACCTCCTGATAATCTTACTTTTTCATTTCATTATTTCACCAGTGTCAAAATTTACTGTAAAACTGTTGTGAATCAACTGAATCTGGCAGATCTCTATCTCCACAATGTAATTACTAAATATCTATTTAATTATTTCATTTTTACTAAATCTGAAACATTACACACAGTACAATGAATATCAACTATACCATTTCTTTAATTACTGTATATCTAAATCTGTCCTTATAGTTATCTTTCCTAGTTATGTAGATAGAGACTCTAACATCCAAAGGTCAACACAGGTCACTGACGATATAGTTCACTACTTATTGGGATCACGTGTATGCAGCAGTTAAAGCCAAGAAAATGACTTTTTTCTTCTTCTTCTTCTTGGACGTGTACTCACATTTTTTGTCCACTGTCAAAATGATCACCATGGTAACCTTTAATTTTATTATCATTTCATTTTTACTTATTCAAAGACATTACACAAATTACAAGGAATATCAACAATACCACTGCTTTTATCTAATCTGTCCTTGTTGTTCTTCTCTAGTTAAAATGTCGATAGACTCCAACATCCAAAGGTCAACACAGGTCACTAACTAGCTGCAATAATTGTAGCGTCTTGTTGCGGTTTTGTGGGTTTTTTCGTCTGTTTTGGTGACTTTTTAAGTTTTTGTGTTTAACCCGCGGGTTAAACACAAAAACTTAAAAAGTCACCAAAACAGACGAAAAAACCCACAAAACCGCAACAAGACGCTACAATTATTGCAGCTAGTCACTAACGAAATAGGTCGTCTACGTATTCAAGTGCCAATCAATCAATCTATCTTGGATATGAGTACTATAGTAAACGTCCGTTGATGAATATTTACCGTAATACTGGTCTGTGGTTATTTACGGCCCTTGGTTTTCACTTAGTAAATCAGCATCGGTAAACATATTTTTATGCACCAGATACATGTAGCAGACAGGAGATCAACGTGACCATGACCATTCATCAGTGGCGACCGCTGAGGTAAAGTACATGGGTGGCAATCTAAATTTTAACTACTCATTGACACCCCACCTATTCCTTGCACTCTCTAGCTGTTGTTTCATTCACTTTTTGTGTTGTTGTCAGCTTTAAACGACGCTAAATTTCAAAAAAGAGATCTTTTGTAAGGTACACTCACCTAGAGCTGACACAGCCATTATTGGTGTACAATGGCGCCCTCTACAGCACTATTGCAAAACACTTTGTTTTTATATATGGACCAGAGCTAGAGATATCAGTGGACGTGTACTCAAGTGTCACATGTCTGTTTACATTTATACATGTAAACATGATAACAAAAAATATAGAAACAATCCAACGCCATATGTACCCTGTATATGTAAACGAGTGACTATTCGTATGGAGGGACAATGTATTGTAATTTTCGTTATATAGCAACTTTAGTTGATATTGGTATTTAATTACCAATTTGTCGTCACCTATCCGTCACCGTCATGATGGAGAGTCATGAATGTTTGTTTCTTTGCTGTTGTTGAATTGTTTGCTTTTTGACTTAATTTGTTTGTGTTTTTATTATCACGGACGAAATAAAGCCTTATCTCCTGTAGTATCATCCATTCACTTTAAATCAAACTTGGATGACAAATGTACAGTATATTTGTGATCAGTGATTTAAATAATGATACTTTGTTGTTTTTCCTGGTGAACTCATCATGAAGTTTAGTTTTGTTATAATCAAAATACTTTATCTGTTCCTTACTTTCCTTGATTTACAAAAAAAAATTAATTAGAGCTTATGTATTATAACTATATTTGTCTAATAACTTTGCATGCGTAAGATATATGTAATCGGACTACTCTCACAAATTAGTTGTAGTGGGAACCATATTATTTCTGTCTTCCAAGTTGTAATGAATTCTCTAGACAAAGTACACCTCCACTTTCTATGATATGACTCAGTGTCTATTCCTGTAACAGACACAGACACAGACTCAGACAGACAGACAGACAGACAGACAGACACACACACACATACACACACACACACACACACATGTATATGTGTGTGTGTAAAATTTAAAAAATAATATCATTATTCGTTTAAAACAGCGCCCTCATTAAACTTACAGTCCTTTGCACACTTTTGTTTTTATATAAATGACTTGTCACCGTTCATTATTCCTCTTTATGTAGAGAGTAGCACCATCACAATAGCTGAACGAACGGGACACATAACTATGTTTAGCACATGAGGAATAGAAATGGTATGTTACCCCTTTTTACAAAACCCACAGCAATATAACCAATTTGATTTCAATAGCGCCCCCTTGTGACATGCCCATATTTTATTAATTGTTTGTTCGTGCAGACTTTACTCATATACATGAAGTGGATGGGGCGACCTATTCTGTGAAGCAAATATGCGATGATTTTGTCAAAATGGAGCTACCCGATATATTCTATAACAAGGCCGAGTATATAGAAACGGTAAGAACGATGTAAAGATCAATTTTGAGTGTATCCAGTGATGTCATTCATGAAAAATGACAGTAATAGGGGCAGTACGAAAGTCGGGACGAAAAATTGAAAAGACCGTAATTGTATGCAATTTATGCAAGAAACTCCCAACTTTCGCCTCTTTTTCATTATTACGACAAAATGGAACCGAATGATGTCTTCTTTATCAAGGAGAAATACATTGAAACCGTAAGTTTGTTTGGTACAATATTAAGTCTGTTTGGAATTCGTGACAACACAAACAGACAGCCATGCATTGGTGATACGGATTGAATTCGAAAGCTGAACTCAACCAATATTGCAAGGTGTGGGTCATTGTACTGACAGTGACACGGTGTATGTTATGTCAGTGTTATAATGCACATTATATTTTGTGAGTCATGCTGTATCGTGATCCTATCAGACTGGATATGGCCGCTATAGTCGTGATATTGAACTGCAAGGTGTGTGAAAACAGATGATGTAATCTGTATTTCATAATTTGACATTCGAACTTAATACATGTGGTGTATATTTTCCAAACTGCCTGTTCATATTCACATCACAGCTAATCAAATGTCACGTATCATGACATCAGCTAACAGACACCATCTGTGAAACCTTCTCTGTGTCAGTATTTAACATTAGATTGCAACATCAGTATTCCTGTGGTTAATATTTTTCTGCATATAATATATTTATCTCATGTGTGGCTCTCCTGAATGATCAATAGAAAAATACATGTTTTTCATTGTTCTATTTTGGTAGAAACGATAGAGATTGGACCCATTCTACGTTCATGATTGTAGACCATTCTTTTTTCCCAATACTCCAGGGGCAAGGCTTGAAATATTTTATAGTCTGGTTCATGGAATATGTGTATACTTGGCTTGGAATTGGCTTATAATATACAAATGTAGGAAAATTTCATATCATTATTTACATATATGACAATATATATAATATTGACATATTATTTACATTATATATATATATATATATATATATATATATATATATATATATATATATATATATATATATATATATATATATATACATGTATATATATATATAATAGCAAAATAATTTCATTATTGGATTATCAAATATTCATAAATATTATTATGAATTCTTGGTACATTTAAAACTATTCTTTAATCTAGAATAATTTCAACTAGCTGGTTAGACATCCTAAAATTCACAAGTACATGTTGTTTCATTACTGCTGTAGTGTTAAAAAAATGCACATGATCCCTTTGGTATTTGACATAAACTATAGAGATTTGCCATGGTATCCCTAGTTCTTTGTCATGAGAGAATGCAGAGACTTGTAAAACCTTCTGCAGGTATTAGTTAGAGATCTGATAGGGAGAATCTGAGGTGATTCCATGAAGTGGCTGTTTTGATAGCAAAAGGTAAAGAGTATGACACAGTATTCATTCATTCATTGATTCACATAGAAGTACATGTAAGTATTTGAGGGAAACTGTGTCTTCTAAGTTCTACAAAGCAGACTTGTTGTATACTGTATTAAGACATTGAGAGTAATGTAATGGTCATTTGAAAGATATCAAGTTTACTTTTATGTTTTTGAAATTGTAAATTGTTAAGGTAAAGTACACTAGTATTTGTGTGTTCTTTGCAGGCATCTGGAAATAAAGTCAGCAGGCAGTCAGTGCTGTGTGGTAGCCAGAATATTGTGCTCAATGGAAAAGTAAGTTTTTGAGAGAAAAAATCACATATGGCATGAAATGTACTGTAATCTTGTGTTATTGATGCCTAGTAACTTTGTTGTTTGACATGTGTAAGTACTAGTAGGCCATGATGTTGGGCGTCCTGCTCTCTATCTCAGGATTATATGATATTTCATCAGTATGCAAATCACAGTACACATTATGTTGCATTGTACATACAAGTTACATTACATTACTTTATAAAACATTGTATCTTACAACATAATAATCTGTCTGATTTGTTAAGAGGTTAATTTGGTCATCTAGTGAAATCACAGTTTCCTGTCTGTGACTCTTTTACATACTTATGTATATAATGTTAGAATGGCAAAACTACATGTAAGTTGAAATTGAAAGATCAGTCATTGTGGGAGTTCTTCTTATCCCTTTTCACAAACTTAGTGAAAGGGATGATAAGGACACCCCAGTGGCATATTTTGCAGTCGAAGTTGTAGCGGAAAGGAAGGGATCATTTGGACTCCACTGGTAACATATTTTGCAGTCTCATGAAGTAATTTGTGAGCAAATAGATAATTTATGTTTTCCTTTGCAGACAATAATTCAGTCAGATTGTATTATTCGTGGTGACTTAGCGAATGTTAGGATAGGAAGGCATTGTGTGATTGGAAAAAAGACAGTCATCAGACCGCCATTCAAAAAATTTAGCAAAGGGTAAGTTTAATGCAAATATTCCTCCATACTTACGTTTCTGTAAGTGTTTGACTGTTTCAGGCACAACTGCGACCAAGGTCATTGACAACACACACAACTTTCAGTTTAGAATGATAGAGACAAAATAACACTGATGTTGTAATTGATAGATTTCCAAAGATCTGATTTGTCAAACTCAAATGAATTATTGTGTTCAGACATTATTGTCAAAAGTCTTCATGAGTACAAGGATGTAAAACTTGAACAAAGTAAATAAAGAATATGGACCTGTTGACCAGTAAATGTATTGTCAGTCAACAAGTTTCTCTGTGTAATGTGTGACATCAATATCTATCTGTGAAATAGAAGTACATGTGAACAGATGGATAGAGAAACCATTTTGACTGTAAAGCCAGTTTCTTGTACTGTATACTACTATGATCACTTTGTGCTAACTGGTCAATTTTGGAAGGCCTTCCCTATTTGTGAAATATGTAAAGTGCCTATTTGCATGTAGTGCAGCATTTACTGATTGTTCTCTTTGATTTTTTTTTGGCAGTGTTGCATTTTTTCCTCTCCATATTGGTGACCATGTATTTATAGAAGAAGACTGTGTAGTGAATGCAGCTCAAGTTGGTTCATATGTACATATTGGTAAAAATTGTGTTATAGTAAGTATATGTAAAACTTTGGTGTTTCATTTCAGAAATCTGGATGGATTCTCACTTTTAAGGATGGTTCCTTGAGTCTTCCATTTTCATATACAGACGAAGTTTCCACACCAAAATTTATAATATTGATGTAAATTGTGAATTCTCCAGTAATGTATACACATGTACTTACACGTAATAACCCAACATGGTTATAGGTCATACCTAGAGCACATTGATTTCTATGTTCAGTGGATGTTAAAGACTGCCCCTAACTTAGCCTCCACAAGAGCCAAATTTCTACAACTTGAGGTGGGGATGACTAGGATATTACTTTGTAATAGGCCTTTCCAGCACAGCATCCTCTAGGGATGGAATAGGTATTTGGAAAATATCATGTTTGTAATTACTAGAGACCCTTCTCTATATTATACAATTTTTGCAAGACAAACACGAAGTATAAAAAAGAATTACAAGATGATGTGAATAAGATGTGGTCAACCAAGCTTCACCACATTGCTACATACTACTAGACAGCTGCTTTTATTGGAGAGCTCAATTTTGGCCAGAACGTAATATTGTGGTATACATGTATGTATAATCTTTAGAGCTGCACTGTTTCCCAGTGAAAATAGCGTGTTTTGTGAACTGAATCCCTAATTTTCTCCTTCTTTTCAAATCCTACAGGGTCGTAGATGTGTATTAAAAGATTGTTGTGCTATAGCAGATAATACAGTTCTTCCACCAGAGACAGTAGTGCCACCCTTCACAGTCTTTTCAGGCTCACCAGGTATGTTTATTGCCCCCCTCTCCCCCAACTCCTTCCATAACCCTTCCATATTCTACCAGAGACAGTAGTGCCACCCTTCACATCTTATCAGGCTCACCAGGTATGTTTATTGCCCCCCTCTCCCCTGACTCCTTCTATAACCCTGCCATATTCTACCAGAGACAGTAGTGCCACCCTTCAGTTTTTTCAGGCTGACCAGGTATGTTTATTGCCTCCCCCCCCCCCTCCCCCGACTCCTTCCATAACCCTTCTGTATTCTACCAGAGACAGGAGTGCCACCCTTCAGTCTTTTCAGGTTCACCAGGTATGTTATCATCAGCCCTCCCCCACCCCACCCCTCCACCAGAGACAGTTGCACCACACTTTGCAGTCTTTTCTGGCTCACCCGATATGTTTATCACCCCCTTCTCCCTCCCTCCAGAAGTAGTAGTGCTACCATTGACAGTCTTTTCAGGCTCAGCATGTACATTATTGTCAGCCCACCCTATCTATGCCTATGTCCATGCAAGGAAAACAATAAAAGTACAGATTGTTCCCTTCAGAACTCAAAATACAGAGAGATCTAATGATACTATCACATGGTTTAAGTATACAGGTCAAAACGTTGAGACACAGATTCAAAGTATAAATGTCTTCGGGTGGTTCTTGATGCATTTCTCAACTTTGAAGTAACTGCTGTCTTTACATGCAATCTAGGCTGGGGAGCAGAAATTTCAAAAATACATAGTTTTATGGATATACTGTTCTGTGTATAATCCATTATACACTCAATATTTCTTCATTATTACATCTATGTGTATTGTGGCACTATTGGGAAAATAATACATGTAATTAAAATTTGTAATTTTCAAGGATAGTGTAGTCTGTTTCATGAATAGTATTCTGTTGATCATGTATTGAAGTCTGTTAGTTCAGTTCATATTTAGTGTCATACTATGCATAAGCCATAAATATGGAATATATACTCTGGTTGTTCTGTGTCATGACAACACGTGTCTACGTAACTGGTTCTGCTGTGTTCGAAATATGGGTCAAAACATTAAAATTGCCATTACTCTCTCCAATTTTTCTTTGATATTGTTGACGGTGGTATAATTATGATATTCTCCAATATTTTTATGCATTCAGCCAGAAAATACTCAAAAAATACTCACTCATCTAGTGATTCATAGCGACAAAGACCCCTTATGTAACTCATATTTTCCTTGTCTAAACGAAGAAAAATATTGGGGAATAACATCTAATTGTGATAGTTATTTACAAAAGGCTTTATAATGTTAAAGTAGTAGAAGAACATTTAACTCCCATACTTGTTATATTTTCTGTTGTTTACAGGTGTATTTACTGGAGAGCTACCAGAGTGTACACAAGATTTAATGATAGATGTCACCAAAGGATATTATCAACATTTCCTACCCATTCAAGAAGTTAAGTGAGAAGCAGCAACAGGAAACATATGGAGAATATTTTACTACTACATTTCACAATAAATCAGTAGGTTTAGTATGGATGTAACATGTTTGCTTGGTAGAAGTCTAGGTAGAATTTGAAAGCACCTCGTATGATTTCGTGATTGAGTAGGAGACATGTAGGATTTACAAATGTAGTGTTTACATTCAAACGTAGTGTGTAAGGTATGCTGTGACAGGACGCCCTCACACATCTGCCAACCCCCCTTTCACAGTAGTAGGGTGAGAGGAGGATAGTGAGGGCGGAGTGACACAACATATCTTACAGTCTAATTAAAATGCCGTGAAAGGAAATGTTTCATTTGAAATGGTGCAGACTTACAAGCAAAGAATGAAGACCAGCAAACTCAAATATTAGTTTTATTAACTAATTCTTACTGGTGTTGGAGTACATGTACATGTACAGTGCTTTTAATGGCTGGGAAATATGTCATGAAAAGAAATGAATTCTGACAAAGCTGACAATAAATGCATAATACTAAAGTATGCCACAGTTTATTTCTGAGGATAATCAGCAAATTCAAGTGACCATTTTTCTTTTCCTGACCAATAGTTTAAGGTATTTGGAAAAATCCTCACCAAAGAGATGTTCTACTGCCATTATACATTAATTTATGTAGAACTGTAAGAAGTATCAACAGATTGTGTGTTTATACTCCCAGTGGGGAAGTATTTATGTCACTTTCAGAGGAATTGTAATTAATAATTTATGTCAAATGAACAAAATAATGTGATACTAAAGATCTATTGTCAGTTTTGTACAGCTTGGCATTCTAGAAATGTTCAGCTATATTTTAGTGATATTTTAAACAAGTGTACTGTATGTATTGTTGTTGTTGTACACATGACACAATGCAGTGCTTAAAGGCCTAGTCCATATTAGGATTACAAATTTAGGAGTGAAAAATGATTGTCTGGCTGAGCTATAGAAAAAGTTAGTCCAGAACAAAAAAAATGATCCTATGTAATCCAGATAGCTCCATTGATAAGATAACATGAATGTGAAAACCTGGGATTGAATTCCTGGCAATCCTCTTTCTCCCAACTTGTACTTAGTTGTTTACAAACAGATATCCCCTTGGGAGAAAGAGGAATACTGTACAAATGTTTTGTCATTGAAATGTTCATCAGGCTGGTAAATCATGGGAAACAAAATGGTGAGTTTCATGACTTGTAAGTTATGGTTTGGTCAACAGGTTTAATCAACAAACTTGTCAGACTGTTACATCGCTTGTAGTTTGATAAAGTCTGTTGACCAAAATAGGTGAAACATTTACTTACAGTTAATATGAATCATGGCCTTTTCATTAGAATTTCATTAATACGTATGTTTTTATGTTTAGGGTTATTTATTTCACTTTTTTTTCAAGCATACGTAATATTTTTTTTTGCAAGGTGTTAGTGTTGTTGCTTCTGTTCATATGAAATCAACCTCGAAACAAAACAAGGAAATTCTGCAATTGATATTGCTTCATTTTAAATGTATTTTCTAGACTCCTGTATTGTACATTGATTTCTGAACTCCTAAAAACTATTTGCATTTTTATACCTCAGTTTTAGAAGAAAGTAAGTTTTCCACATTGTCAGGGTTCATATTCTAGGTGATAATAAATGTACGAACAGAGTATCATTAAACTTGCATGCATACCTCAGTCTGCTTGCATGTATGAATGTGAGTATTTTCAATTTATCTGGTGCAGTTTGTAAATATAAATAACAAGTTTCCAAAATTTCTGCAAAGAAATGGGTCTGTCATGATTATCTTCAGAATGTTTTGATTGAACTGTGGTGTACATTCAAAGGGCTTTTAGTTTGTGATGTTAAATTTTTTTCTGTAGACCTTCAAAATACTGGTCTAATGCATAATGAATAAACATAACAATGGGATTTATGATAAAAGAGTTCTAACTTTGTGGAAGTTCTTTCTTTTTCCCCCTATATTTCCCATATGTGCATGAAATAACAACCATAGTTTCTGGCAACAGTGATAATGGTATCTTTAGTACGATGAATTCAAAAATGTACATTAATCAATAGGGTATATTTTAACTAGCCGACTAACCATCTGAATGGGTGTTTACATGTAATAATTTGTATTAATCAATGTATTTGTAATAATTTCCACGGCGTGAAAAATATCTGAATAAAATCATTAATTATATAATAACATGTGATAGCAAGTGCAATATCACGATTTATTGCCCATCTGGGGGATGGTGTAGTCAATATTACAGTGATGACCACTACCCCGAAGGTATGCAATAGATCATAATATCAAGTTGCCCGTGCCAATCATGTGTTATTTATTTTATTACATCAAAACAAAAACTGTCTAAAGATGGGTTGTCAACGAGTTGTGTTACCACAGATAAAAAATATTACCTTCATTTCTGACGTTAACGTTGATGCAATCAAGTAGCTGAAAATGATTTTGAAAGGATAAAGGTCGTGGAGGGCTCCCTACTGTCGCCGATGGAAGTAGTTCTGTGACGAAGTCTTGCCACGGCACCCTCTGGAGAGGCAAATACCCGGATGTTGTAAAGACTCGACCTCAGCCAGTGCAGTGAACGGTCCTAAAATCGACAAAAATTTGGATATACTTTTGAGCGTATCTTTTTAAGTTGCGTCTATAGCGTAGAGTGCCTGCCAATATTCGAAAATACAATACTGCAATGACTATATGCAATACTGCAATGACTATATGCAATACTGCAATGACTATATGCGATATGACTACATGAGGTGACTACATGCGATATGACTACATGCGATGTGACTACATGAGATGACTACATGCGATATGACTACACGAGGTGACTACATGCGATGTGACTACATGAGATGACTACATGCGATATGACTACATGAGATGACTATATGCGATATGACTACATGCGATATGACTACATGCGATGTGACTACATGAGATGACTACATGCGATATGACTACATGAGATGACTACATGCGATATGACTACATGAGATGACTACATGCAACATGACTACATGAGATGACTATATGCAATACTGCGATGATGACATGATATGCGGCGATTTTGTAATGACGTTATGCCATTCGTAGATTATTCAATATGCATAAGGGGTAGACCATTCGATATCCTGGGGGGCTTGGAAGATTGGTGGAGAGTCATTATTATCAAGAATCGAAATCGAATGTTCGTTATTTTCATGATGCGCCTCTGGCGGCACTGTACTCATGGTACTAATATTTAAATATTCTATTTCAGGTACCGAGAATTGACGGATTGTATCAATGCAAGACAAGAACGACAGGTAAAATTGTTTGTCCTTTAAATACGGCTAATATCATAACTAAGCAAAGCCCATAAGCTCGCGCAGGGTAGATTCATTTGTGACCGGCTGCCTGGGCCAGGGTTGATACACTTGATTTGGGTCATTTTCCAGGGGTATTGACCATCAAAATTTATTTTATTAATGACAACTAATTCTCTGACATGGACGAGAAGTAAAGCAAGTCAACACTCTATGCAGTTGTTGGTTTCAAAAACCATCATAGCCATTAGATTAATATTGTTCATTTTCAATCAGCCAACTTATCATAGACCCTCCACCAATGTACGTTGGTCTTTGGACAATTCAACTCGATGATTTAGGAATGTTACTGTACCAACAAACATAGGAAAGTAGATATTCTTTTTAAAACATGTAAAAAAAAACAATTATCGACAATATAAATATCAAAACCACACTTCCACAACCCGGAAATTAAACTGCGCTATGTCATCAGTGGTCCGTATCGCGTACCGCCGTGCATCAAACTTCCAAATAGTGTAATAATTTCTCCTTGAGGTACAGCGATGCCTAGATACTCGTTACAATGTTACGATAATCAGTAAATAGAGCGAGTAAATAGTAAATAGTATATACGATGCGCATGCGTACTAGTCATTGAGCCGCTGCGCGAGCTAATAAATGGTATGATCCGCTATTGATATTGAAAAGATTAACAGCAAGCAATAGATGTAAAAATTACACAATTAATTACTAATGATATCAGTCGTCACTATCTGCCACCGTTTGTTTACGAACAAGATGTCACAATTGTGTCAGCCCAGCTGGTACGTACCGAGTGTCGACATGTTGTTTGTTGATGTCATCAGTTTCCAGTAATATCACAGGGGACCCAGGAACCATGTGACAAACACAAATAAATAAACTATCAAATAAATGACAAATGAACAAGCAAACGAACGACAAGTATGGGGACAAATAAACTAATTAAATAAACCAGCAAATAAAACAGATACTCGTGGGGTATACTAAATATGTTTTTTTTTTTGTACCCATCACTATAAAAACACTTTTATAGTGATGGGTACAAAAAACATATCTATACAAGAAATGTTGGTGGCCAATATCGTCGCGGCCTGTTTTACGGCAACGTTCTTAACGAGCCTCCCACTGGTTTTATTACGAAGTGTACTAGAAATAAACTATCATAAACTATCAAATAAATGACAAATGAACAAGCAAACGAACGACAAGTATGGGGACAAATAAAATAATTAAATAAACCAGCAAATAAACAGATACTCGTGGGGTATACTAGATATGTTTTTTTTGTACCCATCACTATAAAAAAAAAACACTTTTAATAAATGTCTGGGTTGAATTTTGAAGTACAACTTACACTCGTTGCCGGGGAAACCGTGTTGCATAGGCAATAAAGTTGGTTTAGGTACAACAGAAATCCGACTATAATTGTTAAAAAACCCTACAAATCATCATGGAATGAAAAGAATAATTAATGTCATCGGCTAAAAGTTGTTGCATGACTGACGGTCGGTACACTTTTGTCGCAATGGATAAAAAACAAACATGAATTTAGTTGCGATAGACTTCCAGGTAACTTTTAAAACAACACAAATCATCATAGAATAAAAATTTAAACAAGAAATGTTGGTGGCCAATATCGTTTTACGGCAACGTTCTTAACGAGCCTCCCACTGGTTTTATTACGAAGTGTACTAGAAATAATAATAACTCTGGTTTGCGAGAATGGTGGCCAAAAAAGGTGATGTTTTAACTCTGGCCACTATATCTATATTGGGACGAGGTTTTAATGAGGCGGAAGTTTTCTTCTCCAGGCATCTTTTGATTCTAATAGATAAACTTTGATGTAAACTAATTCTAATCCACAAACTCATTTAAAATGGTATGCAAAATTAAAATCCAAGAATACACCAAACTACTGTCACTTGAGGGCGCGCTACCCGTCCTCCAAAATTAGCGCGAGAACCCCGAATTATTTTTGTCATATTTTGATTTTGAAAGTCTTTGATTACACCTGTACAAATTTTGAAGAACCTATAGTTTCGTTAAATAATGAATAGCGAGCCTCCTTAAGTTTGGTTATAGTTTTGAAATTGAGTATTATTGCAATATTTGCTGTGGACGTGTCGACCCTGCAGTAAAGGCTACATGGAATGTTTTACGTCTAGAGATGCATTCTATAGATTTTACTCTGGTAATTGATATACATAAAGGATAAAATTACTGTATCATAACTGGTTAGCTGAAATCACGTGATATGGTTCAGTCGAGGTCACATTCGGGGAGTGACATTGACTAGTACATTTGTGTGTGTCCAGTGTTTGCAGTGAGGTACACAAACGAAAAATAAGGTATGTTTTACGAGTGGTTTTGACACTATTTTCCATCTTTACTTTTTGTGGAAGGCTTGGCTTTTGAGCCAGACCTTAGAAGTTTGCTCAGCGTACGATGACCGTGACAAGCCTACCAGTACATAACAACATTCATTTCGTCAACGTAGTTACATACGGTCTTTACATATGTAATGAAGCCCCCATAAAGCCCTACCCGTATACCCTACCGTGGTGTATTGAGTATCGTCTCTGACTGTTTGTGTAAGAAATCTGACCATGATGAAGAGAATGGCTAAACATGTCTTAAAGTGCGAGTTTTTTTGACGTGGGAACGTGATATGGTAACTGTACTATAATGTGTCATCCACTATGTACCCGTGTTTGGCATGATGCAGTAATTTTCCAGATACAACAATGGCAACAAAAATGCAACATTTCTAAGTCTACACATTGATTACAACATGACAGGACGTACATTATCATATGCATCAAATTGAAAGCAATCAGACTACGCATTTTTTTTTTACTGTTTTTACAAAAAAAACCTATCGTACTGGAGATATCTTACGAAGTGTACCTGCCTTCTTTATCAGTTAAAACGCCATTTTCGATCGCGGCAACAGACATGGGGAACTCCGGTAAATTGATCGGGAAACCCAATAACATTTACCGGCTATACCAGCCTTTAAAAAACAGTGTATGTTTCGTCTTTTTCTTCGGAAGCTCATTGCCGCCTTCTAAATATCGCCACATACTTTATAAATTCAACGTGGAACTGTCTCAAACACGTTAAAAGTTTCATACACTTCGAGCAGTAAACTTTACAACAATGATTAAATGAGTACGATATCATGGCGGAAAAAGACGTATGCGCTGAATGCGTAAAATGAGTCTGAATGTCTAAGACGCAGATGATTAGACGCTGCATGCTACGTCATGTAGACATGATATCAACATTGGCAACAACACGTAGCGAGCTAGCTCTGTGCCGCTTGACTTGAACGAGATGTCGAGAGTAAAATAGGTAACACAAGATCAGATTCATGTAGGTGAAATTGGATATATCTTTGAATAAATGTTATTATTTACTCCAAATTTCAATCGGTCATAAGGACCGATACGTTGTTGTAATTCTGAAAAACCGTCGGTCCGAACGGAAATCTGTTGGTCTCGGGCCGAAGGACCGGCGTTAATTTCGCACGCTGCTTGTATCCTTTGTATATGACGTAGCGTACATGTCCAATAAACACATTTGACATGAACTCCTGTGCTTACTGTATTCATGATTTTTCCTCCACAGAAAAAAATCATAGTAAAGTGCAGATAACAGTGTCGAATGACAAACTAACTGACAGCACTCCCTGCTGTGACTTTTCTCGGAGATAAAGATTTGTACCAGACGAAATATATCACGTTTTTTTCATAACAACTTTACTACGTATTGACAAAATACGTATCATTATGTCAACTTTAGCAGCTATTTATACTGCTGAGATACTATTTACTTCAGAAAACAGAGAAGTTGTGAGGAATGTTTAAATAAAGTACACAAAAATTATACTCTGCGACCTCTAGCAACAACACCCATGCACCCATCGGATTCAACTTTGACTTTCCGAAAAGGCCAACGATATTTTACTCGTCATAAACATTTGACACCAGAATTAATCATTGACGACGATAAATAAACAAACAAATAATAAATACCTCGTTGTACAAGACGAAATAATAAGTAAGTGATTAGCTGGCTATAGTAACTAACAACGAAGACTCTGGTATTTCCGATAAATATAAAGTTTGTACAAAATCTCAAACCGTGCTCGAATCACTCTCACATCTTACATCTCATGTACCGACTCTACTTATGTACCGGGATCACTACTTGAACTTTAGGGAATTAGCTCAGACTACACACAGTTTATGTTCAAGCCGAAAGTCTACACTAGAACCATGGCAAGCATTTAGCATATGCCTCGTTCATTGGCTTTCCCCTAAGTGAAGTGCCTGCCTGCTAGTTCCAAGTGTAATCTTTATTGTCCTTAAAGTCTAAATTTACATAACGTATGTGTATGGCCAAATAATTAATGCACACCATATTAAAGTCTTCAAGGGGTGTTACCATGCCCTCAAGACTATTCTCAAAACATTGCTAATTGACCACTATGAATCCTAGTCTATCTGCTAGATCTCGGATGTTCTTCCGATACAATACGACACACTTTCGTTCGCTTATCGTATCGGAAGAAAGCCCGAACGTCTGGCAGCAAGACTATATGAATCCTAGCTATGTATGAAATGCAGACAGTCGTCTCATGTACACGAGTACGCTTGGAATCTTGTGGCCTGAATCCGAGTCTGTTGACCTTTCAGTCAAAGTGGGACATGCGATGTAGTTAAAATATTGAATTTACTAATATGTCATCTGTGACACTTGTTCAGTCACAAACAGCATGAGCCCTCATATACATCTACGTACAAAGATTTTTATTTTTACCCACCGTCTATACAGTCATGCGGGTTACTGTACTCATGAGTTTTCCTCTACAGAAAAAACCATCATAGTAAAGTGCAGATAACAGTATGGCTGGTTCCACAACAACAACAACACTACTGCTGTCAGTTTGTTTGGCCATGATGCTATATCAAGGTGTAAACAGTCAGGTAAGTAAAACAGTGTAATAAAGCGAAAATAACAAGAAGTAACAAAACAGACAGACAGACAGACTCACAGACACAGACACACACACGCACACACACACACAAACAAACAAACAAACACACACACACACACACACATACATACATACATACATACATACATACACAACAATAATCAAAGAGGGAATACGGTAGACATTTACATGTAATATGTGATGTCGTGCTCGCTTAAGTCATTCACTTACATATACTGTTTGATTTGACATAAAGCCCTATATTAAAAAGGTATAGAATTAGCGTTTTTTGTGATTTTTTGTTTTAGCTCTGGGCTGCAGTAATTTGAATTTTTGTATTGTAAGAAATTCATCTATTAAGATATTTTTTGATCGCTTACGTTCTACATTCCATTTAATACTCTATATGTATGTGTAATATCAGATTTGATTCAAAATTGATTAAAAAATTACTTGAAACAGTGGATAGTGGTATTCACACAGTAATCATGGGTACACAGTTCAGTCAAGCACATTCTCGAAAGAGCCTGGGGACTACTACAATAGCCTCTGTCCGTTCATGAGTCCATGCGTCCGTAATACGTAATTTCTCAGAGATATAATATCCTATTTCTTTCAAACCCTGCACAAAGGTGACATGTCATGTGCTACATATAGACGTCACTTTGCTTTGCGAGATACGCAAATTTAACTGAATGGCGGCCATATTTGTAGTTAAAAATCTATATTTAAAGTGTAACTATAAAACATAATGTATAGAGACTCCATTGAAATGTTATCAAGCTCTCTTTTTAGGCATTGACCTTTGACCTTCACGGTCAATTATCAACATTCAGTTACTGCATATAGGTGATTGATATCCCAGATTAATAATGGAATCGTTCATTTATGTTTTCAAAATCAAACACTGGTGGCGCTCTCACCAACGAACACAGAGCGGTAGCTATTGGTTAATTTTCAGTTGCTGATATGCTATAAATATGCTAATGATATGCAAAATATTATGTAAACAAGGCCGCCCCTTTATTTTCAAAACTGGAGAACACTTGTATCATTAATTTAGGCATATTCAGTTCAGTTCAGTTCAGTTAATTGAAATTCCTGAAATATGTATATTAATTATGTTAATTAGGGTGAATATTAGTTAGTGACCAGGACTATGGTCAAGCTTGGTAGAACCTTGAAACAAAAACTTAAATACAAACATACCCATTCCACTGTTGCAGGAGGAAGAGTCACAATTATGGGAAGTAGTTGAGTCTAGAAGTAATATGAGGCACAGTTGGTCAGATTTGACGAACTGACAGAAATGAAGGCAAAAATATAAATCCCAAAACCAAAGTAATAGCCAGAAGGCTGCTACACAAATACAATAGCCAGACGGCTATAGCATATTACAAATTGACATAAGGCAACAAATACACAAACAAAAAAAACATTCTGCTAAAACTAAATAAACAGAAACTCCCAGAAAGCTGCTGTAAAGGAAAGAAACGGCCAAAGAAAGTGTGATGTCAAGTAACCCCAATTAGTAATTAAAGTATACCATGTAATTTGTATAAGGAAAGTTGTCATGTCAAAAATCCCACAACAGAATAAATTGTAGCTGCCTTTCATTTTGTCACATTCCAATATTATATTGTTGCCATACTTTGTATATGAAGGGCTGTATCTTCTATGAAGGTTTGTTGTCTTTCTAGGTTTGTGGGTGGACAGAATGGATGGACAGTGAAAATGGTGGAACTGTTGACCCAGCTGGACAAGGAGAATTTGAAATCATTCAAGTATTACGAAACAGCTACAATATTTGTCAGGAGAACATAACTGATATTGAATGTAGAGAAGTCAACTCACCAAACAGACCTTATAATGAAACCGGACAGATTGAAGTGACGTGTACAACAGATTCAGGATTGATGTGTTTCCATGACAAGCAAGAACCAGCTGGCACCAAATGTCTGAATTATGAAATTCGTGTCTTTTGTTCATGTTACACAGCCGGTACAACTGTACCACCCGGGGAAATAACTCCAAGCCTTGGTACCCGATCTGTAATACATTCTGCAATTTTCATTATGAGTGTGGTGACTTGTTTACTGAAGATTTGTATTTCCTAAGAAATCACCACCATTTAATGCAGTTACATTAATAAAAAGAAAAAAAACATTGTTTTTACCTCCCGTGAGAAAGAACACATATCCTCTAAAGCCTGTTGGTGTAGTTTTTAATTTTAATTGGTAATTTGCATACTTAATGATTATTTGGTAATTAGGCTATATCTTAAGAATGTACACTTCAAATTTCTTTTAACTTGGTACATCCATCAACCATAACAAATCACACAAGTTAGATATAGTTGCTTATATAGTTTTTCATTGTGATGCGTAATTTCCATAAGTAATCATTTCGAGAATTGGGCAATATATCTTTAGAATGCAAACTTTAAATGTGCGATAATTTAGTACATGCATTTATGGTAAAGACGTGCATGTGTCATTTGCATAATTAATGATGATAATCAGGCAATATGTTAACTATGCAAGCTAAAACCTCATACAGTTTCGTATTATTAATTTTCCAATTAAGTGGTACATCATGTAAAATAGCGCTAGTTCGGACTTTTGCATTCCAACAATGTGTGTAGGCCCAAAAAATCTACGGGTTTGCACTTACGGGAGACATTCAGTTTAAATCTTGTTGCTATTGAGAAAAGTTTATGAAATTGTGTAAAAATCACATATCTTCACCCACAAAGGTTAATCGTAAAATCAATTTTTGTCTGCTTTTTTATTTTGAAAAAAAACAACCCATTGTAATAAAGTTCAAAATGTATCGTTCATAATGCGTAGTTTTTGTTACCTGTTATTATATTATTCTGAGTGAAAATACACACACACACACACACACACACACACATATATATACACATACATACACACACATGTACACACACACATACACATAATATATAATATACATGTACATACACACACGCACGCACACACACACACACACACACTATGTTGACGCCTTACAACCTATGCAATACGGGCGGGAATAGTTTTAATGTTATTTCATCTCTTCTTAATCTTATTCTTAAAACATCATTAACGTCGAATATATATCCTTTCTTTGTCAATAAAGATTGAGAAAAGATTTACTAATGATTGTGATTTTCGACCAATGTCTAGTCTTTGCCTTTTGTTATTTCTTCATAACGTGAATGTTATTTTTTTTAAATGTAAATCTTTCATGACGAATGTTTCCATGGTTACACAAGTCCACTGAATCCTTAGGCCTAACAAAAACAATTGTGAGTGTCTAATTCAGGTAATTTTGTTTTCCATATGGTCGCCTCGTTATTGGTTTTCCTCATTAGATGTACAGCCATTACAGATTGGAAGAACAGTTTTCTATTGTCTTTTTAAAGTTGATGTCAGTTTCCGCATCCACTATTTCTTGCGAGAATTCCGCGAATTTATTTATTTTTTCTCAAATACGTAAAAAAGAGTTTAGGATCGGCAGTGAAAAACTAGGTGGGGTCAGGTAACCGGAGCCAAACCATTTTTTTTTTTTTTTTTGGGGGGGGGGGGGCGCTTAGTATGGGAGAAATGTTGAATGTATTGACCACATTGACTTGTTAATTGTAAGTCAGAGATAGCCTACACACCTTTGGAATCATTTTTATCTTTTATCACAAATTCATATGAGTGATCTTTGAAGCAGGAAGTAATGATTGTGATTATTGACCGTTGTAATTAAATTATACAATGACAACTTGGTAATTATATACATTGTCCTTGGCTAGCTAAAGTTGAAAATAGCATAGCAATAGCCCTTCCCAAGAGTTTAATCCTATTGTACGTGTAGGAAAGATACTAAGAATTTCAATAGACCAACAACAACAACAACAACAACAACAACAATAATAATAATAATAATAATAATAATAACAACAACAACAACAGCAACAACAACAGTACAGCAATTATTACGCGTTATAGTTAGAATAACTTCCTTAATGAAACTTATAGAACTACCAGACGATAGGGAATGAATGGAATTGTTTCTTAATTACTTTTGGTTCAAATGGGTATATAATTTATTCCTCCTTCTGCCTCGATGAAAAGGTCTTCATCTCCAGAAACTTTACAAGCACTTGAAATAGAAATATCAGCTCTAAAGTGTTATTGCGCTGCCGAAACGTCACAGAGGACACTTTATTGGCAATATTTTATATCATTCTGGTTCTAACGCAACATTCTCACGTATTTTTAAATGGCGATGGTCGCAAACCTTAACCTATGGTACATAAGCTTAAGGTGAACTCACCGGTTCTGACGTCATGGATCTATTTTGAGAGTATTTCGTCGCCATCGCATTTCAAATTAGGCTTACGTTATCAATTTACCTGTTAAATTGGCGAGAGAATAAAGACCATGAATGATACAGGCTCTGGGTACACTTAAGACTACATTATAAAGGCTACATTGCAATCTAAATGCCTATATATGGAGATACGATATGTATCTTGAAACCGGCAAAGTTCTGAAGACGTTCGCAATTAATGTAATGTCTAATGAATATCATTCTTAAATTTGCACACCGCCCCCAGATTTCGCTTTCATTTTTTCCTTTCTTTATATCAGCTTAAGGTTACCCGTAGTGATCTTGACAAATTATGCTATCGTTAAACACTCTCTCTCCTGCAACCTCCTCTGTTTTTCTGTCTCTTGGTCATTCTGTTTGAGTGTGTGTATGTGTATGTGTGTGTGAGTCTCTCTCTCTCTCTCTCTCTCTCTCTCTCTCTCTCTCTCTCTCTCTCTCTCTCTCTCTCTCTCTCTCTCTCTCTCTCCATTAAACACATCAAAACGAGACTTAATTAATAATTTATCTGTACCAAGTACATTGAGCTGACTGCTTCTGTTTATTTAGCATAAATTGGAATTAATCGAACGGAATGATGTAAAGTCCAAGTCTATAATTCAGGTTATAAAAACAAGTTATTGCTTGTTTGAAAAAGAACTTGTAAGAATGTTTTGTGCAGTCGAATCAATAACTATGACAAAATTCTGATTTAAACACGTATTCGTATATCTGATTTTATGTTTAACACTAAAAATAAGGCCATGTATAACCACCCAACATAATTTTACATTAGTTATATTTTCTTTATAAAGTAAAACATTTGTAGGAATTTCCAACTTTCTTTATTATACTTTTCCTAAAGTGTTAGTAAGGTGAGTACATATTATTTTAATTGAGCTGATATATTCATATCAAATCATTGATTGAAGCAAAGCATGTATGAAACGAAATGTTAAAACAATGACACGACTGAATTGTATTCGTTGTGCATGTTTATTTACAGTCACAATTGTTCTTTTAATGAAAAGAAATATATAAAGATTAATAAACAACTTTATTTTTAATGTTATTGTGTTATTTATTATGAATACAGTTTGTAATGCTGCGTTGTGATTTGCTCGATGGAAAGAACCGAGCCACACTAAATAAAACATATTATCAGCGGCAGCCAGATAAGCATCCCGTGCACTGTAAATGTTATGCCAGCTCCTACTGGTGGTACGTACACCGTATCATAAGCACAAAAGACACGAATTTCATAATTCAGACATTTGGTGCCAGCTGGTTCTTGCTTGTCATGGAAACACATCAATCCTGAATCTGTTGTACACGTCACGTCAATCTGTCCGGTTCATTATAAGGTCTGTTTGGTGAGTTGACTTCTCTACATTCAATATCAGTTATGTTCTCCTGACAAATATTGTAGCTGTTTCGTAATACTTGAATGATTTCAAATTCTCCTTGTCCAGCTGGGTCAACAGTTCCACCATTTTCATCGTCCATCCATTCTGTCCAACCACAAACCTAGAAAGACAAGAAGCCTTCATAGAAGATACATCCCTTCATATACAAAGTATTGCAACAATATCAAAAATCCACTAATATTTAAGATGTATTTGTCCCTAACACAAACTTGAAAATTGTTACCTGAAATTTTCGACTGCGGCATACTTTAGGCTTTGTCAACAGATTGATTCATCAGCAAACGTTGGCTTACGGACATATGAGCTTAATAAAGGGTCATAGGTGTCTGGAAGTTTATATCGCCCTCCATCTCTGTTCACTGATGGTGGTGACGCCCGGATGTAAATGGTTATAAGTTTCTTTCGATCCTCGTTCAAAATGCATGGTTTCTATATTGTCATTGTTGACATAATGTCTTGGCCATTCTATGTGTATATGGGAAACCTCTGATAAGCTGGAGCTTGGATGTCTGTGGACCGATAATCTTGTTTATATAGTGATCTTTCATTCTCCCCAATATAAAGATTCTTTACATGCTACACACTAGTTGGTTTCAATTGGTTGGTCGAGTCACGAAATGATGAGTTGAAACATCTGACTGATAACTTGACTTCAGACTGATGAAGGCTAAACTAGTTAGTAAATAAATCACAATTTTTTACGCTGAACTAGTGTAATATTTATATTGATGTATGCCTTCGACTGAACTAATAAAATCGTATTATGGGGTTGTTAGCACAAATGTAGCATAATAGCGGTTTCCTTAAAATGGTCATAGAGATGAGGATGTGGTATTTATTTTGGATTTTTAATTCTTAAAACAATTTTATCATGGCTTACTACTTGAAAAGTCAATGTGGAACATCAACAACATTTGTCTGTGTTTGTAACTCAATACATTGCAAAAGATAAAAAATATGTTAAAGTTTGTAATTGTACGTACAATAACAAATATTTTACACAATTTAGTATTAATCTTTTACCATTTATTGGGTTATAAACAAGGACTTGGCATATCTTTTTTTCACATCGAACTTTCAAGTAGGAAGCCATGATAGAATTGTTTTATAATATAAATCCAAAATAAATACCATATCCTCATGTACCCGACCACATTAACCCTTTAGTATAAGTACAATAAATCACATGACATCATCTAATAGTTAAAGTGATGCAAGCTGAGATTATAAGCTTTTTTTGAGGTGCAAATACTTACATAAAATTATAATTAAACTATTCTAGTGTAATGTTCATGCCTATGTGTGCCTTCTATATCATTATAATTGTATTCTGGCAGTGTTAGAATAGTTGGTTGCATTGTAGGGGTGTCAAGGATATTTTTGATACTTTAATATGATAAATTACGTCATCGGATCGTTTATATGTCATATCTTAATACAATGTTTGAGTTCAGTCAATTACAAGTAATGGTTAAATCCTCTTCATTACGTAGAATACCGTGAGTACCATTAAATTTACGACAACAAAACAGGCCCTAAAACAGTATATAAATTCAACTTGTGCCCTTTAATGTATTTGTCCTAAATTATTCCCAAGTTTCAGTTCTGCCAATAACTATATAGCAAGAGTGGTGTTTAAGTATGCTTCACTACTTAGATTACAACAGGTATCTTGCTATCTACATCAGATTCATTTACAATAGTATCACATTAATAAAGTGAGCCCATAGACCGAATACCACCGCAATCAAGATATATGAAAATAAGGGTTCTGCTTACAAATATTCTTACCTCCCATAAGGGGGGGGGGGAGTTATGTTATGCTTCTGTCTGTCTGTCTGTCTGTCTGTCTGGCTGTGTATGCGTATGTTGGTATGTGTGTTTGTCTGTGGACACGATATCTCAAAAACTATTGCATCGATTCTAATGAAAGTTGTTACACATAGATTTTGGTAAACATCCAGTCATTTGCATATTACATATATGGTGAATGGTGTTTAGTAATTAGGTTATATCTTTGTATGGAGAAAAGACAATTAGAGACATTTGATTTATTCGTCTTTATGATTTACCTCAATTTGTAAATTTATTCGTTGGACAATTATCTACGTGAAGATGGCAGTGGAAAAGACTCCCTAAGTCACTAAAAATTGATTTCAAACGTACGCAAGACGATTGTTTAAATTATGCACCAACCGGACTCTAAGTTTCAGTGTCGTTTGTATATATTCAAGTATGAGATGTAAATTATGTTTGTAAAACGATGGTTATGATTGATGTTAATTAAAGTCACAGTAAGAATCAAAGTAATATTTGGTTAGCATCCTTCATTCCATTAAATGGTAGCAGCGCCTGGTTGAGAGGTCAAACGGACACCTGGTCAGAGGACACATTGTTGGTCGTGGACGAATCGAAGTTGGTCGCTATTGGTCGTCAAAGTCTGGGCAGAAGAGGACACGTGGTACAGCTAATTAGACAAAGGTATGGCAACTGCAAGCTTGGAAGAAAGTCAGCAGATCGAGATGGACAAAGAAGCAACAGGTGGTACACAGGGTCAAGAATATTCAGCAGTAGATGGCGAAGAACAGCTGGAAGAACTCAAGCAAGGTAAAGCTAGAGCCAAAGCAGCTTTTACAAGGTCTCGACACCAGCTGTTGCAACTACTAGAAGAAGAATTACCTAGTCGTAGCCAGGTAAGAAGTGCTCGAAATGTTCTCAACGAAGCTCAAGAAAGAACAATGGACATAATGACTAAATTATCAAACGAGTATTTGCGTCAGAAGGACAAAAAGAATAGACAAAAGGTCAGTCAAGAAATGGATAAATTAGAAAGCGAATTCGCTGACGCTCAGGACAGAATTCAGTTTTATCTTGATTCTAGAAAAGACGAGTTGTCAACAGTAGAATCAGATAAACTGAGTATGGGTCAACCAAAAGGCCAAATTGGTGACGTCATGTCGGACACCTCAGAAAAGATCCGTCGTCATCATATAGAAGAAATAGAGGCTCGCAAATACGCCCAGTATGTTAGGGACGAAGTTAAGAGACGAGAGGAAGATATAGCTTATCGTAAAAGAGAATTAGAGAGAGATTATAATCGTCTACAGAGACAGTTTGATGAGCAAATCTGTATGGAACAGGCACGCCTTAGAGAAGCTGAAACCGAAGTACAGAAGAGACATTTGCAGTTAGAAACAGAAATAGATATAGAACTAGGACTAGCAGATAAACCACAGCCATCAGAAACCATGCAAAGTAACATTCACATTCCAAAATCAAGGGTTAAAAGCGAGCCAATTACAAGTAGTCAACCAATGCCAAAGTTAGAAACGCCAGTAATTTCAGTGAACAATACATATGCAAATGAGCAATCAACGCCAGCTAATATAGGCCATGATCTTTGGAAGCAGTTACAACGAGTATCAATTCCTGTGTTTTCCGGTGACAAACGAACTTATGAAAGTTGGAAAGCAGCTTTTACGGCATGTATTGATAACGCTCCTACTACACCAGAATATAAACTTCTCCAGCTTCGACAATATCTTGCTGGCGAAGCACTGAAAGTAATCGAAAATTTAGGACATTCAGCTGCAGCTTACGAAGCCGCTAAGGACAGACTGAGTCGAAAGTTTGGTGGTAAACGTCGCCAAATTGCACTTCAAATTGAAGAGCTGGACAACTTTAAACCAATACGTCCGGGGTATCCTAAAGATATTGACAAGTTCGCCGACATATTAGACATAGCAGTGGTGAATTTGAAAGAAGCAGGTCGTGAAGAAGAATTGGGTAGTGGTTCGTTGTATTCAAAGTTACAGAAGAAACTGACACAGGAGATGGTCGCACAATATCATCGATGGCTGTTCGAAACTGGTAAGACAGAATCTGTTGAAATACTTCGTGAGTGGGTCATTCAAGAGGCAGAATTTCAGACAATAGCATTAGAGACAATACAAGGAGTAGCGGACAAAACTAGCAGTGCTGAGTATAAGAAGACAAAGAAGAACGGAAACAGAACATTCTTTGGAAACACAGAAACGGACAATAATATAGACAGTTTCCAAGGTAGGCGTAGATTGTGCAAAGTTTGTAACAATCAACACGGTGTATGGAGTTGTGATGAATTTAAGAAGAAAGATATTTCACAGAGATGGGACATTGCAAAACAGTGTAAATTGTGTTACCGTTGTCTAGGTGATGACCACGTTGGTCGATTGTGTCCTCGTACAAGAATCTGTGGTATTAATGGCTGCAGAGACACTCATAATAGACTTTTGCATAGAAACAATAGTCAAAATCGTAGAGGTCGTACAGATAGAAATTACAGTTCTGGTAAGAAGATACATGTTAACACCGCAGATAGACAGCAAGATAGTCAAGTATCAATCAACACAAATATGGCCGCGTCTCCCATGGAGGAGGAGCAACGAGGTAATGCTGATTCATCACACAATACAACGATGATGTCAAAGACACCGGGTAATAGAGACTTTGTCACACTGCGAACTGTTCCAGTTATCCTGAAAAATGGAAATCGTCGAATTAAGGTAAATGCACTGTTAGATGATGCTAGTACAAAGACATACGTTAATGCTGATATAGCAGCTGAGTTGGGTCTACAAGGACAATCACAGAGAGTAAACGTCAATGTCTTAAACGGACAAATAGAAACATTCGAGACAATGCCAGTTGATATAGGACTGGAAAGTTTAAATGGTAAAGTGGACATGAAGATTACAGCATTTACCACAAAGCGAGTAACCGGTAATATGGAAGTAATAGACTGGAATAGGCAGGCTGGCCAGTGGAAGCATCTTAAAGGTATCAACTTCCACAAGCTTGGATCCCGTCCAATCGTCGATGTACTTATAGGTATCGATTATGCTGATCTTCATTACTCATTCAGAGATGTCAGAGGTCAAGTTGGTGAACCGATGGCAAGATTGACGCCATTAGGATGGACTTGTATAGGTAATCCTACAAGTAACAATACAAGTGGGAGACATCCTATTCGTACTAACTTTGTGCATACATATTTCGTACAAGACTCGTCAGAATTAGCAGATATTAATAGCACATTGAAGAAATTCTGGGAACTAGAGAACGTTGAAAGCAAAAGTAATATGCAAATATTGAATATGGAAGATAAGTCGGCATTAGACAAAGTTCAGAGGTCATTAAAGTTTGACAATGGGCGATACCAAGTTGGTATTCCTTGGAAAGAAGATAATTTCGAGTTACCAGATAATTATGTGATGGCAAAGCAGCGATTGCAGAATACAGAGAAGCGTCTACTGAGAAGCCCGGACATTGCAGAGGCATATACAGAGAATATTAGACAATATGTGGACAAAGGCTATATTCGTAAAGTTCAGGACAATGAGGAGAAACCAAAAGGTTTATGGTATCTTCCCCATTTTGCAGTAGTCAGGCCAGATAAAGCAACAACAAAGACTAGGATTGTGTTTGATGCGTCAGCTAAATATGAGGGGATTTCTCTCAATGACGTCATTCACCAAGGTCCGAAACTACAGTTGGAACTATTTGATGTTTTGCTACGTTTTCGAAGAAATCCAGTTGCATTGGTTTCAGACATTGCTGAAATGTACTTAAAGGTAGAGATTCCACCACAAGACAGACCTTATCATAGATTCCTGTGGAGGGACTTACAGACCGATAGAGCACCTGATGTGTATGAATTCAATCGAGTAGTATTTGGCGTCAACTCGTCGCCGTTCTTAGCACAATTGGTCACACAGTCACATGCCAAGGCGAATGAAAGTGAATTCCCGATGGCAGCAGAAACAGTTTTGAAATCAACATACATGGACGACAGTATGGATTCAGTTCAAGACGACGAACAAGGTATTGAACTCTATACACAATTAGCAACATTGTTAGAGAAAGCTGGAATGCACCAACGCAAATGGCTATCAAATTCAACTACAGTGTTAGAGAATATACCACCAGCAGATAGGGCATTTGAGGTTGATTTGGATCAAAGTTACTTGCCTACAATAAAGACACTCGGTGTATTGTGGTTAGCCAAAGAAGACGTCTTCACATTCCAGTCAAATCCACCAGATGACAACTTCATTATCACAAAACGCAACTTCCTGAAGAAAATTGCTAGTTAGTGTCTAAACGTGCTTTCCATGTTGTGCATACTCTGCCTGATCTGGTCATTTGTAAAAGTTCCCTGATATCATTGTCATCATCATCATCACCACGTTCACCTTCAGTATTGCCATTATCAGTGTCATTCTAATCTGACTCACTGGTACTACTTGAGTCAGTACATGTATCACTGTCCGTGTTCTGTTCTCTGTGACATTCAAAACTAAATCACCACCACCACCACCACCATCATCATCATCATCATCAACATCATCATCATCACTGCTACCATCACCATCATATTTTAACAAACAACATTCACGCACAGTGTGAGTGATAAGGTGAGATGGGTACAATCAACAAAATGCATTGTTTTATTAAACAATTTTCTTACAATATATGTATTTTAATTGTTGTATTTTTGCATGTAAAGTACTCGTAAAAATAAATGTTGAGTAATCATCTCACTTTTACATCTCAAAGCACACAAAACGAATTGAGAGTCTTCACTTTGGTCACAAAACTACGGATTGTAAAATGTGACCCTCCCCCAAACATTGTAATGCAAAATATGACCCCCCCCCCTCCCCAAGAACAGGTTTGTAAATTGTGACCCCCCCCCCCCCGATTCCTCCGACCCCCCTGTAAATACTGAAGGCTCCCTTATGGTGATACTTTGGCTGGAAACATATGTTTACTATTGACGTAGATTAGGTGGCTGGTCTCATAATTAAATCAACATTGAACGGCTGACATCATGATCTGTTTGACACCTATTAGAACATAACGATATTTGATTGGCTGCAACCCAGTCTAGTTGCTTATGCGGGATTTTGGCTGTGGTTTTGGGGCGATTAGTACAGTCGTGGTTAAGAAGCCTGATTGGACTGAACAACACGACTTGTCTTACAGTATACTGTGTACCATGTTTCGTTTGAAGTGAGGCAGCCGTTTTTGAGAAAACGATGACACGGACACACACAGTTCACGATCCAAAATATCGTATTTCGGAATTATGGGAATAAATACATCATGTTTCTCCAGTTCTCACGTCGCGGGTCGCTCCTTTCGAAAAACGGGGGGTGGTGTTACGATCCAAAATATCGTATTTCGGAATTATGGGAATAATTTCTACATTTCGGCATCGTAGGCCATAGGTCAGAAGTAGACTGGCGATGACGAATCTGGGCAAACATGATGTAACTGAAATTCACATGATTGGTTAAAGAAAAGTATATAATAACCTTTATGATGGCATGATCTTATGGCGTGATTTTCTATTTTTAGTTGTTATGTATATTCCATTGTATTCGAAGTATACTTAAGATGAGAATTAAAATATCCAGAAGCACTCGGGTAGGTGATTCTGGCAAGCCGAAATCTCCTCTCAGTCGTGACTAATTCCCGACTTGGACCTGAACGATCCCGTACGAGAGTATGAGAGTGTGAGTGCTAGAGTGCAACGTTAGAACTATCCATACTTATACCGTTCAACTCTATGACTCGCAAGATATATATATATATATATATATATATATATATACTAGTATATATATATATACACACACACATATATACATCACCATACTATGCATTCCTTTACCGAATGTTAAAAACATATAAAGCAAACAAACATTTCTTTAAAAAAAAAACTAAACAAATATAACAACTTGAGTATCATATGCTATAGCCCAACAAATAGACATTGATCCTTGTGTCTGACGATGGACGATGGAAGAAGTGATGAAGTCAAGAACATATTTTGACACTGGAGAGCCGAATTCCGATCAGTTTGCTAGGAGGCTTTATTTATAATATTGTCGTATGGGGGCGTGCTACATAGTACGTCAAAACCCACTCAATAATTTCAACGTCTGTTTATGAGGGAAATGTATAATCGACTAGACCAACGATGCAGGAAACGATGAAATAGATATGGCATTAATGGAAATTAAAACCAAAGAAAGACCAATACATGTTTTTTTTTTATAGAATGACAAATATCATGTACATATGTTTGTTATAAATGCGTACGTATTAGTATTTAGCAGTCTATTTTGACATTTGTCAGGAAACATACAGGGTAAGCATACCATTTTGTATCACGTCAAAGGAAAAAGTCGTTCAACGTGAGGTCGCCTGCTGCAGGCAGTGACTCCGAAGATGCGCTCGATCTAATTTACATCTTTTTCCTTATATTAAAACATTTACTGATAAAACGGCAGATCTCTTTGTGGAATATTTGGTGGCCCTGAAACCCTGAAAAACATTTGAACTAGGTACACAGTTTAAGATCCACTCTATGAAGACCCACTTTCAATTGTGTTCGACGTTGTCTTTGTACGTTGAAATGTTGTTTGATATAATTATCTCATTGCACTGACACTAGCGTTATTCCGCATTCATTTTGAAACGACAATTTGATATGGAAAGCTGGCCCTGAATTTGTAAACTTATTTGAGAAAGCACCATCCAATTTATTTTTATTAAAAAATTCGGTTTTTTTTACTTTGAATGTGACATCTTTTCGGCAACTACTTTCAAAATATACGACATTACAACAGAAAAAATAAAAAAAGCTGTTCAACGGGCCCGATCTACCCATGTTTTTGGCATTTCATTGTATATTTTTTTGGTGATAGGCAATATATCCTCATGCGGGCTTCGCATGTCAGTAAAACACACACTTTGTTTCAAAATTAAGGAGGTTTCTTTATATTTTCTGAATATTCCATGTAACAATATACATTTGAGTCTATTACAAATTATATAAGTATCTTACACAGTGGTTAACTTGGCTCTGATGATGCATACAAGCGTGAATTGAGATTAAATTAAGCTGTTGCATAAGGGGTGGCTAAAATAATGCTTGAGTTTCAATTGGAGGGGCTTAACGTTGTTTTGAGAGGAGAGGGTGAGAGGAGCTACAAAATATGTAGAAAAATTTGATGGAAATCGATTGCTATGCAGACAAATCAAAATGACTAAATAAATCCTATATAAAGTCAACCTGAAATATTTTGCTGTCATTATATATGGTTTGTTTTTACATAGTGTCAAGTCGACCTACAAACCCAATGTGATTGGTCAGGTTTCCCGTTGAACAGCTTTTCTATTTTTCTGGCCTTAGATATAATATTTAATCGCGTATGCTAAAACAGATTAATTAGTCACCTTTCTAAATTTAAAATGCATGATTGCACCAAGACAAAGTCTGCCCCCCCCCCGGCAATTTCGTCAGGCTATTGCCCTGTTAGTCTATTTACAACTAACCATTTGAACGAAGAGTACTGCACAGTAAAGTAACTTTGACGGTGTTCTTCCTCCTATATCAGGTGTAATTTTCATCGGCTGCCGTGGTGGAACTGTAATACCGAATATTCAGACGTGATACTGGACTACAGTCAAAATTCAAAGACAGTATTTCTGTTAAATGTGCCTGAAATATCGTATGCGACATCATATTTATCAAACATGCTGGTACCACTATATTAACCTTTGACCTCCTATACCTCCTATCTATTTACCTTTAGGTATCACTTTCTACGTGATTAAACCTATATAAGTTGGTGAAACAGATGAATAATTCTATAGATTTTGTGTTTTATTTGAATAATTGGCATTACGGTTTGTGAACCTTTGTCTGGATAGAACGAAAGTTTTACTTTCTCTTCATCGACGACAGTGTATAGTTAAATATGCAAAATAATATGGTTCCGTAAGCTGCTGGTTCGCGATAACAACGTGTATTTGTTTATTTGGAAGACCAGATGGCGTCCAGGTTAATTTTAGCTCATGAACAAAGGTTGGCACATTGATTAATTGTTTAATGTCATGGATGATATTCCAACTACGTTCTAGGAACTTGCTTATTCATTTACTTTCCATGCATATCCATTCAGTTTTAGTGAAAATTATAACATAAATATAATCCACTTTTCCTTTTTTTAAATATTGGCAATATTATGCATGGTATACTCGTTAAATCTTCAGCCCACAAATCAATTTACAATAATGTAAAACATTATGGTGGTGACTCATTCAAAGTTTATTCAGTATAAATTGGAATTAATTGAACGGAATAATATACTGTCTACACCCATGTTTCAAGTGTCTGAACGGAACCTGTGATAAACAGGGAAAGAAAACAAATTTGATTAATAACACTTGGCTCAGCATGTTGGAACAGCAGAGACTTGTATTACATTTCATGGTTTAATAAGAACAGTTTATGGCCTCTTCATGTGTATTTGAAATGCCAGGGGGAACTCGAAATTTGTTTGTGAACATGAACTACTATGTAAAGTGGCCATAAAACCGTTCTTATCAAATGATGGAATGTAATACAAGTCACAGTACTTCTAACATGCTGTGCCAAGTGTTATTAATCCAATTCTGTCGCTTACTTTCCTTGTTTGTAGCAGATTCCGTTCATCTCCTGTCCGATGTCTGAAGTAACTGTTATAAAAGAAAGATCATTGAAACAGCTTGTTTGAATAAGAGCTAGACCTTGTTAGAATATAGAGGTAAGAGCCTATTTTCAATGTTCTTAACAAAATATGAAATAGGTTGGCCTCGATCTGTCCTGGACCTTATATACGTACTTATTCAGATTTCTGATTTTTTTTTAATTTACACAAAGATAACGACATGCATAACTAATCAATATAATTCATGAGAGTTCATTAGTTACATATTTTCACAAGCAAAATATTTATGGGATCGAAAATTTCTCAGGATTTTTCTGTAATTCTTATACATGTCAGTTGGATATATATAATATATGTGAGAACATCGATATCCATGCAAACAGTGAAAGGAATTTACAAGAGTAAGCATGAAACGAAATTTTAAGACCTATCACATAATTGAAATGTATTTTTGTGTGCCAATATATGGTAAGGCCAAAAAAAAAATTCGGTTTGTCTAAAATGGTGCGACGATGAGATGTTGTTTTTTTAAATTCTCAACAAACCTGTATCTCAGTCTACTATTTATGGCAGTGACTGGGTTTTTTTTCATTTAAATACTTTACAGCTAGTGTGTATGTGGGGCAGATACCATTTGCTTATTCATAATTGGCTCTGCAATTGTCTTCACTGAGGTAAGGGGGGTTATTTTTGTGTTTCCCCACGGATCTGCAGACTGCATGGCCTGGAAAAACACAAAAAAGACTGATAAACATAAAAAGAGGATTTGATTTAAGTGATGTGCGCGCTGACCAGAAACATTTTCTTTTGGCCTAAGATGGTTATTTCTAAAGAGAAAGAGTTCAATTTTTTGCTGTAATACTGAGTCCTTCGATGGAAAGAACCATACAACATTAAATGAATCGAAGCCTATAGTCAACACCATTAAAACAAGCATAAGAATTCTCAGTATCTGCAGTAGCATTTGACCTCATGCTAGAGGGTCACAATGGAACAAGATTGTTGACTTATTCTCACGCACGCCTTAAGTGATGCATGTGAAGCATGTGGAGCGGAAGTTATCGTGTCAACCAAGAAATCGAATGTTCGTTATGTTTATGGTGCGCATAGGCAGTATTTTTCTTTTTTTATGCGCATAGGCAGTAATATTCTATTTCAGGTAGCGAGAATTACGAACATTGATTTTCATACTCTTAATACATTGTACTAAAATGAAAAAGTTATGGTATTCGAAGGAAAGTATGTTCAGCAATCTCAATTTTAAATTAATCTTGAATTTGGCTGTCTGACAAATACTTTTCAGTGAAGATGTTTTATCAACCCCTACAGATGTCGTGCGTGTTTTAACAACCTCTGTGGATGGTGCGGATGTTGTTTTAACAACCTCTGTGGATGGTACGGATGTTGTTTTAACAACCTCTGTGGATGGTACGGATGTTGTTTTAACAACCTCTGTGGATGGTACGGATGTTCTTTTAACAACCTCTGTGGATGGTGCGGATGTTGTTTTAACAACCTCTGTGGATGGTGCGGATGTTGTTTTAACAACCTCTGTGGATGGTGCGGATGTTGTTTTAACAACCTCTGTGGATGGTACGGATGTTGTTTTAACAACCTCTGTGGATGGTACGGATGTTGTTTTAACAACCTCTGTGGATGGTACGGATGTTGTTTTAACAACCTCTGTGGATGGTGCGGATGTTGTTTTAACAACCTCTGTGGATGGTACGGATGTTGTTTTAACAACCTCTGTGGATGGTACGGATGTTGTTTTAACAACCTCTGTGGATGGTACGGATGTTGTTTTAACAACCTCTGTGGATGGTACGGATGTTGTTTTAACAACCTCTGTGGATGGTGCGGATGTTGTTTTAACAACCTCTGTGGATGGTACGGATGTTGTTTTAACAACCTCTGTGGGTGGTACGGATGTTGTTTTAACAATCTCTGTGGATGGTACGGATGTTGTTTTAACAATCTCTGTGGATGGTACGGATGTTGTTTTAACAACCTCTGTGGATGGTACGGATGTTGTTTTAACAACCTCTGTGGATGGTACGGATGTTGTTTTAACAACATCTGTGGATGGTACGGATGTTGTTTTAACAACCTCTGTGGATGGTACGGATGTTGTTTTAACAACCTCTGTGGATGGTACGGATGTTGTTTTAACAACCTCTGTGGATGGTACGGATGTTGTTTTAACAACCTCTGTGGATGGTACGGATGTTGTTTTAACAACCTCTGTGGATGGTACGGATGTTGTTTTAACAACCTCTGTGGGTGGTACGGTAACAACCTCTGTGGATGGTACGGATGTTGTTTTAACAACCTCTGTGGGTGGTACGGATGTTGTTTTAACAACCTCTGTGGGTGGTACGGATGTTTTATCAAGATATACAGGGGGTACGTCCTCCCTATTACAAGCACATAAGACACGAATTTCGTAATTCAGACATTTGTTGCCAACTGGCCGTTGCTTGTCATGGAAACACTGCAATCCTGAAAGTGGTGAACACTTTACATCAATCTGCCCGGTTTTATAATAAGGTCTGTTTGGTGGGTTGACTTCTCTACATTCAATATCAGTTATTTTCTGACAAATATTGTAGCTATTACGCAACACTGGAATGATTTCAAATTCTCCTTGTCCAGCTGGGTCAACAGTTCCACCCTTTTCATCGTCCATCCATTTTGTCCAACCACAAACCTGTGAGAAGTCGACAGATATTTTGACATATTTTGTGTTACAATATTTCATTCTTAATTCTTATTGCTCGTCCGTTCGTTTGTTTGCTTTTTGTTTGGCTGGCTGGTTAGTTCGTTGGTTGGTTGATTGATTGATTGGTCGGTCGGTTGGTTGGTCGGTTGGTTGGTTGGTTGGTGGGTGGGTTGGTTGGTTAGCTGAATCACGAAATGGTGAGTTGGAACATCGACTGACAATTTGAATGATTGATTCTAGAATGGGTTGATCAAGTAGTTATCCGAAACACAGATTCCTACATGCAAAGCAACTTTCCTTATACGTTCACAAGTATTCTTTTTGTTATCTCCATACTAACCTCACTTCTTTCTCCCTGGCATTCCATCGCCAACAAACATACTGATACCAATATTTTCAGAAAGACAGCCATACTCTCAATTGTAGTTCTCCTTTGGGACCGTATTTCTTTCTGTAAGAGAATATAAATTATCATTAAAAAACACTTACAATGTGTGACAGGAGCGGATCATTCCCTCTGTCATCAGAGGGATGGTATGTACCGTTGTGAACGGGAATTTCAGCTTTCCCAGAGTACAGCAGTATATGGTTGAATCACAGGGCATAGGACGAATAAATCAATTTGTTCTCGCGATTTTCCGGATTTCTGATATTGTTTTCTTATTTTCTCTATATTTCAAATAAAAGTTTTAAATTTTGCCATCATAACTATTGTTTCCTCTGACTGTTTTTTCCTATTCCTACCATTAGACATAGAGCCTCTATGCCTTATCACTTATCAGGGTTTACCAACTCTTCATCAATTAGTTGATGGCTAATGGATGTACTTCCACAGGGTGCAGTGAACATGTAATTGATTGATCGATCGATCGATTGATTTATTGTTTGGCAGAATGATTGATCGATTGAATGATTAATTTTCGTTGTGAAATAAAACACATTTTGAGTGTGATATTGATCAATTGACTCACTGATTTTTGTGGTGATATAAACTTTTTTCTTCCCTCCCTGGCTAGTTTTCACTCTGTAATTCACTCTTTATTTACTAAATAAAGACATCCGGTCCATTCTTCTCCTCTTATCTAAATTAAAACACCCATAATCTTATAATTGCCAATTGCCGATTACATTGACACTTTGCTTTATCTCTTATCTTCTGGGGGATTATTAATTTTCAAAGGTAAACAGGTGGGATAGCATCATGGCCTCAACAGAAGTACTGAGAGATGTTAGGGGCTGGTCGTGTCATGCATTTTAAAACTAACACACTGCAAAAATAGAAAAATATTCGGGGGGGGGGGGGGTTAAGAGATTGTCTTTTGTCAAAATCACGATAAGGATTATGAAATACCAGCACTGCTAGTTTTCTCAAGTTGTCTTGAAGGAATGACAGTCAGAAACTGTGCCAACATACGGAAAGAGATGCATGTTGTTCTAAAGTAACCATACAGTATGGTATCCCATGGCCAGATAGAATAAAGGCACGTTCCAATAAACAAATGGCAAAAAACAAACATTTAAATGCTACAAGAAAAAGGTTTTATTATTCATCAACACCTAAACAGAAGTTTCTAAAATCAAGAGACTTTTTCATATTTGATGGTGTTGTCACAAATGTAAATTAATTTCTAACTATGAATTTATGGTACTTGATGAACCCACACATCAACCAATTTCTTTCGACATGAATTATAAGTTTTGTAGACATTACCTCGTTTTGATCAATTAATCAATCAATTACTTGCTTGCTGCACCCTGTGTTACTTCCATTAGTCAGATTAATAGATGTTACACTCATTGCCATTATGTGTTAATTGGGCAAGTAGCCCGCAAGTTTCTTCTAGGATTAGCAATCTACTAATTAATGCAAAGTTGGTAAACTCTGATAAGAAAGAGTGATAACGATAGGAAATAGGAGAAAAAAACAGTATGCGGAAACCACATTTGAATATGATGGCAATATTTAAATCTTTATTTGAAAAAAAAAGAGAAAATAAGAAAATAATATTATAAATCCGGAAAATTGCGCGCGAACAAAATTATTTATTCGTCCTGTTCCCTGTGGTTGAATATGCAATACGTGCGCGTGTCAAAGGGTCGATTTGTGTTTTAGGGAGACTGAAAAAACAGCTTAATTTCAGTTCATGAACAAACATTGTAAAATTGATTAAAAGTGGCCATATAGATGACGACTGGGTGTTTATTTTTGGACTTTTAATTTATAAAACAGTTTTATCATGGCGACCTACTTGTAACATCAATGTGGGACAACATATGCCAAGCCCTTGTTTGTAACTCAATACGTTGCAAAAGACTGATGAATGTGTTCAATGTTTGTTATTGCACGTACAATAACAAACTATTTTACACATTTTTTAGCTTTTTGTTCGTTATTAAGTTACAAACACAGACTTACTCGATATTGTTTCACATTGATTTGTCAAGTAGGATAAAATTGTTTTGTAAATTGAAATTCCAAAATAAGTATATCTAATCCTCATCCATATGGCCACTTTAATCCTTCTTTGTAGTAAATATACTGGTTCCAAGAAAGAAGAGTAAGTATTAAAGTAGGAAAGATTTGTCATAAATATTTAAAGTGTTCAACTTAAATACTCCCAGCGAAGAAATAAAACAACAACAACAACAACAACAACAAATGCTTGTTAGAGAATCGCTTATGGTTCTACTGTCACGTCCCAAAATACTGCATAAATAGACAACAACACATATTATATTCTTTGTCGTACTTACTACTAGTGACACTACAGATGTCAGGTTACACCAATACAGACGACAGCAGAGAATGTCTGGCTTCAATCCGCTCTTATTTTATCAACTAAACTGTCTGTGTGTTCTAATTTTAAACTAGTGACATTTGAAGGTAGAAGCATGTGACCTGTGCTCCCACGTAGCGCTTTGTCAAATGACAGCTGTATCACCCCAAAATAAAACAGTCAACCAAATATGTCAGCTTAATGTTGGTAACAATTAACATAGGGGCGCGTAGTATTTCTTAGGTTGTTGTTATCCATGTCTACAGGCTAAATATAACGTTTTTACTTGAATATATCTCCTACTTTTATGAAATGAAAAAAGGGGCGAACATAGATCGAAATATCCTGTAAAATCTTAACGTTTACTGGCCATTTACCTTCGCTCAAAAATATCCAGACAAGCATAGAACTTAGATCATTCAATCGCAGTCAAAAATGGACCTATATAGTACTCTTAACTTTGAAAATACGACAATTTTCATACATTGCTGTCTGGTACAAACTCCTATTTGTTCAAATCGTATTACGTGACGTGAAACATGGTGACGTAGCTAGTCTGCTAATTGGCATTTAGAAAGGGGGCATTGGCCTTTGACATGTATATGACGTCTAGTTTAAACATGATGGCACGATGACGAAAAATGTTGACTTGCATACAGGAGTTACTACTGGATTTCTGGTTCAGTGTCCGCCCTTTAGTTGTCTTCAAGTATGGAGCGTATATTGTATACCTGTAGCAGAAGGATATTTAATTTAACCCAAAATATGTAATACAGTAACACTTAACAACAACCTTGACTTGAGAAGTATGCAGTAATCAGACTCGGGTCACTATACACAAACGACATAGCGGTCGAAACACACACACACACACACACACACACACACACACACACACACACACACATATATATATATATATATATATATATATATATATATATATATATATATATATATATATATATATATACATGTATTGTCACACAAAGTAAATGGGGATGGACATGGTGAACCATGGACACATGCGTTTTCTAATGGTTAACGTATGTACTAAATTATATTGACATTGAAGAATGCGGTCTTAAGATATTGATTACATCGAAATGCAAATTTCCCTAATTAACATAAACTGATCTCGCTCATAATAATCAGATCTAGCCATTGCCCCAAACATTATATGTACCAAATTTCAGTATAATTGAGCCAGCCATTTTTTTCAGAAAAATGATGACACAGACAGATAATAATAGCACAGACAGACAGACAGACAGACAGACAGACAGACAGACAGACAGACAGACAGACAGACAGACATATCCCCATTTTAATACCTTCCGTATCCTTACGGGAGGCAAAAACAATTATGTAGTCATTAATTGTTCCTGCAAATGTATAAGTTAAAAGTAGATTGACATCCATGTCGATCCAGTGTTTTCTGATGAGAGTGCCCCCAGGCAGTGAATGTCATTCAGTGACCTTTTGATGCACACCACCTTTAAAACTTACAAGAGTAAAAAATTTAAATTTATATAAATCCTAATTGATGTGATTGACTAAAACATCATAGAGTGCAGGACTTTATTATCATTTATTGTCTTTATTTTTTTTGCAGCATGTCCTGTACCTATAGATAATTGTGTATATAAAGTAATATAAATTAAGCGTAGAAGTATGTGATTTCGTAAGAAAACACCACACAAGTATAGTTAATATACTTTATTCAGAGTACCATGGCCACCGGCCTAACGTACATAAATCAATATATACAAAAACTGCGAATGCAGAGGTTTGTTGCCACAAATAGCAATGGCACATGTATACAAATCCACATGGTAATAGTAAATAAAATCAAAATTAGTCTTTCATACTTTAACGTAAACGGAAAGCAAAAAAATACAAACTTTGCTAAATTATTCTGATTATGAACATGATTTGTTCTCAACAAAGAATAAAATTTAAATTGCGAAGGGTGGTTGAAAGAAAAAAATGTGGAATATGCAATTCTCTAAATTGACGATATACAAAAAATGAAATCTATCTTCAATTAAATTACCAATATTGCAAAAAATACATTAATCTTCTATCTCTAGGTACACCGTCTCTTCTTCCTTTTTCTATTTAATTGCTAAACTATAAGCAGAAACTCTAAATCTACAAAGAGTTGTTCGAAATATCATCTTATCGATATTTAAAAGTTAACTTTTCACGTCGCAGAAGAGATTTGAAACGTTCGTATGTGTCATGTTTTGGACTTTCTGACAAACCATTGACCCAACTTTGACCATCTATATCACAACATATCTGTATTGAAGAGATTTAAAGATAAACGTTCGTCTCCCACTCGTTGCATAATCCATACCTCCCCAAACCCATATGGATTTTTGACGCTCAGTGCTCAACAGTTCCGTCCATTTTCAGTAATATTGACTTGATGCAGGTTACAATAATAAACATATCTAGAATCGTGCATATTTAATATATGCAACAAATACTTAACTATGATCCTTACAAACAAAAGTCATATTGACCTTGAGAGAAAACCGCCCGAGTTCACCAGTGTGTTATTGTAAAGACGCAAAACGTAACGGCAAAATTTGTATTGCACTCGCTCGCTTTGTAAAAGCCCCAATTTCACTTCCATATAGCAGGATGGGAAGGATTTTCGCATCAAACACTTTTCATTAAAACAATGGTCGATATTTCTCCAAATCTACTCAAAGATGATTTCAAATTAAACAAAGCCTTACACGCTTGAGCGGACAAAGACTTCTGTGCTTTATACCAACTGTCCCCACTCGAAAAGAAAAGTCCAAGATATCTAGACGACTTCAATAGGTCTACCTTCCAATACCCAAATTTCATACCTACGGAGTGGACCATCCTTTCTAAAAACAATAACTTTTGCTTTTATCCAAATTGATACGTAATTTCCACCTTCTACAGTAGTCAGAAAGTCTGTTAGGTAATCTTTGAAGTCCAATTTTAGAACTACTAAAAGTAAGAAGGTCGTATGCAAATAAAAGGTAATACAGCCGTAGGAGACTCATGTGGACTCCAGGGTAAATATCAGTGTCTAAGAACCCTTCTACGTTATTGATATTTATTTTTTTTATTTATTTAAAAACTTTATTACAGACCCATGGTCCAGAAAAGGACAGAAAATATACCACACGACAGCAAAATTTTTACATAACAGACAAATACAAACAGAAAATATTACAAAAGATATTATTTAAAAAAAAAAGAAAAAAAGAAAGATCAATGTAAAATCTTCAACCAGTGGGCCTGAAGCCCACAGAACCGTACATCACAAGTAATAACACGAGTAATCAGAACATTTTGGCTGTCAAAAAGACGTAGCATAAACCTAAATGCCGCCTTTCTTCTCAAAACAGAGAGAGAATTAACTGAATTGAAGACAAACATGCTAGATGCACTGGCAGAACTTGGAAGTCCTATCAGTCTCCGGAACGCATTGTTGTGACAGACAATTATATTTTGCATACTACTTACATTGAAATCACACCATAAATGGTTTCCGTAAATGTTATTGCAAAACGCTGTGAGGAGACGCAGTTTCACCGATATAGTACATGCAGAAAACTTTCTCAATAAAAAGTTGGCTCTACCACAAAGTGCTCTACGCTGTTTCAAAATATCCCGATTGTCTTTCAGGTCATCAGTAAAAACATGTCCCAAGTAATTAAAACTTGATACGAATTCGAGAAGATTCCCACAAAGGTTGATTGGGGGAATGACAGACAGTTTTGTGGATGCCTTAAAGTGTACACATTTAGATTTTCTAGCATTATAGATGATATCATGATCATCAGCATATTGTTCACAGATATTAATAAGTTTTCTGAGGCCTTTGATAGATGGAGAGATGAGACACATATCGTCCGCATATGACAAGTTATTAATTGCAATTCCACCCACTTCACAACCAACCCTGGCACGAGACAGTGACCTGTTAAGTGAATCAACATAAACGTTGAAAAGAAATGGGGATAAAATTCCCCCTTGTCGAACTCCATTAGTTACGTTAAAAGACATGGAAAGAGAATTTGACCAACGAGTACAAAACTTTTGTATTACAAACCAATTTGAAAGTAGCCGAACAATATAGGTCGGCACTGATCTGTCAATCATTTTCTTTAAGAGAGTCCAGTGATTCACTCTATCGAACGCCTTTTCAGCGTCAAGGAAACATACGAAAACTGGGCTGCCATTCGACTTATAATACCTGATTGTCTCTTTAAGTAGAAATATACACATATCAGTGCCATGAGCTTTCTTAAAACCAAATTGATATAAAAAGTAAATAAAAGGAGTGAAATAACTGAACCCTGCTGTAAACCAGTGTTACGGGAAAGAAACTGTTAAACCACCAGGTGTCTTTATGCGTGCTTTTACCGATTTATACATATCAAATAATACTTTGATGACTTTGCCTCTGATTCCACTCTTAGCTACCTTATAAAATAAAGAATTAATGTCGTTGGACAGTTGGTCAATTCTTCCACACAGGTTTCCGTTCATTTTACGTAATTCAGCCATCATAATGGTAATGTTAATGTTACTAGTTTGTTCATTTCTTCTTTCCTCACTGGATTCTCTCGAACTCTCGTGATAATCGGTTATTCGTGGTTGACGTTGTGTACGGTTTAGAAGAACGTGGTCCTGGTTCAATTCAACATTTCCACTCACAAATAAAAGCAAAAGTATGAGTCAGAGGCTCGTATCTGTACCTTTGCTATTGTTATGCAACCACGGTACCAATTCGCAGTCCCAACGACACTCCCATAATTACTTCAGGGAAAGTAAATATATGAACTCATTGCAACGTGTTGTGGTGAGACAGCATCGGAATATATCGTTATACCATGGTGCAAAACTTGAAGATTTTATAATACCGAGTCCAGCAAAACACGTCTGCTCCCAACCACGCCCTCTAGAATCCTCCACCGCACAAGTAATACGACTTAACAACTGAACAAAATATCTACAATTCAATTCTCATTTGCCATTACCATTGCGACATAAACATTGTTAATTAACATCAGGACTCTGAAAGTATTTGATCAGTTCACTGTATTTGAATTTATATTTTCCGTGCCATGCTGTTAAAGTAATTCCAATTATTTGTTGACTGTTACAGTACGCTGTGTGGAGAGCATATGCTATTGCTGGTACATTAAACTATTAATAACTGAATTAATAGTCTTAGTTTGCAGAAAACTCAGAGAAACTGGTGCTCTTTGTCAACCTCACAAAACTTTAGACATTTGCTCGAAAATTCATCTTAAGTTTGTAGTAGATATGCATCTTTACTACATCGTAACTTTAATCCCGACATGGTCATGAACTTTCTTCCGTGTTACTTTTGTTTCAAATATAGAATCATTTTCAACTCTCTCTTTGCTGAAACATTTCTTGTTGTCACTATTTACCGAGAGATGACACATAATCGTATTTACTGAAACTAGATAGGTGACCGATACCCAGATATTATCAGTGACAATAGAAACAGATTTAAAAGTTACACAATAAAAACAATGCTTATTATACTCACTTCAAGACACAAATTGACGTAATCATTAATGTCTCGTCTATAGTTAGTGATATTAACACCAGTTACGATGTTAAAGACAACAATATATCATTGCACAATCTGTTTCTTGTTGGGATGAATAAATAACAAACAAACATTAGTTTGTTGTATATAGACAAATATACCACATAATGTAAATTACTAGAACGAATATCGAACGAAAAATGTAGTTTTTACACGAATTTTAATATATATTTGCTATTTTTTGAAGTCAGTGCCCTGCGTTGTACAATCTAAACTTTGCCCTTAGCCCTCGCTAGTCACCAAATTCACAATGTCTGTCATCATGCGTGGCTTTTATTGACCAAATCAGCATCAAACCACATACTACAGGTAGTAAGAAGGCAGTAAAAGTCGTTTAAAACAATATTAGACTGTTTGAGGGGTTGGTGTGTTCAAAGTTCGTAGACCCAGAAATGTATGAATCATTTTATTTCACTTCTAAAAAGTAGTCATTACCGTCAAAGAGCACAATAAAAACAGTAAATATCGATATGGTCGTCACCTGTCCTCACCTTGACAGGCAATTACTTTTTCTAACCCCATTGGTACTTGCTTTATTCAGACGTGTCCCGCTTCAGTAAAGGTCGCATACGGTCGGATTATACCATTTAAACCAGCTACCAGGCCCGTGAGTTCACAATCGGTGAAAAACAACAACAGCCGTGACTGAACATGTAAATTTAATGGACCACTTCAAATCACAGTGTACATTCCCTATTCTCCATACTATAAAAATACAGTGGTAAAGGTTGATATGATATGAACTTAGGAAAAAAGAGATTTGAGATAAAGAACTTTTTAATCTGACGTCTAACAAATTCTGAGGCACTTATAAAATAAGTATTGTCAACACTCCTTTATACATGCGAGTATTGAAGTCGACTTTTCCATTGTCATTCAAATGTCCAGAGGTTAAATCGAGGACGGCCTGGGTTCACTGATTTATGTTTGCTTTTAAGAGTCATTCACTGGGTGTTGTCATGAAATAGATTCATGGTGTTGTCGATTGAACAAACTTTTCACTCCGGATCCTAGGACAACAAACTTAAGGTAAGACATGTATTTTACGACATATTGCAATCAAAGAAGTGGCCCGGGACCGACATATAGTTGATCCATGGCTGATCTTATCTCCCATAAACCACTCGGGCACTATAGACTTTCGTTATTGTGTTCTGATTTTTCTTCGAGATAATTATCCACAACATCCAATTATGCCATGGTCCTACAGCGTCGTGTTCAATGTTTTTCTATTATGTTTAAATTGATTATTACTGCAGCCTGTTTTGAAAACTATAAGCTACAATACTAGTTACGCCAAGATGGTCGGGACATAGATTAAGAATTTGAGGAAGGTGCGGTTTGGTCGTTGTTTGTTAATGTAAAGGTGTTGGACAATGGCTGACATGAAGCATTGTGCTATCATGCGTAGCAAGGCCATGCCAGTCTACCAAATATTTTGTATGCAGATAAAGATTTTTTTTCTTACAAAAGTACCGACTTTAAAAGTCGACACAAACTGTGAATTTCCGAGCACACTTCATGAAACAGCGACCACCACCGTCATAATAAACATATATTTTTTTTGTGTTTTGTGTTTTTGATAATTACGGCTACGAAAGGTTCAGTATTTATACTTAATGTACAACACAAGTTTCAAAGCTAGCAATCTGCTTGCTCTTGTCGATTCCCAGTCGGTGCTAGTAGCCAAGGATAGCTCATCATATACATATTGTCTTATCATTCACGAAATTTCATCGACAGATTTGGTTTACCGATGGCAAAAGTTGTTGTTGCAGCCGTTTTCCTTCAAATCCTACTTCTGGTAACACACTTTTATGTGACAGAGAGCCAGGTTAGTATTGTCGTTATTACTTGGAACGGTCGAATATTACAACGTTATTTCATAGCAATCCTACAATGCTAGCCCTTTTTTATGTTTTAATGGGACGGGCTGATGTATTATTTTGAGACATGTTTAAAAATTGAACGTTTTCTATTAAAAAATAAGCATCCATGCTAAAAAAAATTTCTTCGATTTCTGGATCTATTTCGCCTCCGAGTTTCCTGAATGTTGAATGGTACGAAGTCTATTAATTTTTATAAACTAACGTGGCGGATCGCTTTAATAATTTAAACGAACACTGTTTTCAGGTTTGTGGGTGGACAGAATGGATGGACAATGAAAATGGTGGAACTGTTGACCCAGCTGGACAAGGAGAATTTGAAATCATTCAAGTATTACGAAACAGCTACAATATTTGTCAGGAGAACATAACTGATATTGAATGTAGAGAAGTCAACTCACCAAACAGACCTTATAATGAAACCGGACAGATTGGAGTGACGTGTACAACAGATCTAGGATTGGGGTGTTTCCATGACAAGCAAGAACCAGCTGGCACCAAATGTCTGAATTATGAAATTCGACTATTGTGTGGAGATTTGTGCGACACAAATACCGCATCAAATGAAGGTGACACTACGGAAACGCTGACGGAATCCTCTTCTACGACTACTTCTATGACTACACTGGACGAAGACACACACACCACAGGGATCAGTTCAACTTCGGACAGTTTAGGTTCAACACAGAACAGCGACGTGACTACGGCGAGGAGTACAACCAAAGAAAGTACGACCAAATCAAGAAACAAACCAACTCCTATACTTGAGTCACCGCCATACGCTGCAAGAAAAAAATCCTCGAAAGCCAACGCAATCGTTATCGGGGTCTCTGTGGGAAGTGCATTCCTCTTGGTTTGCTTCATTATCTATGTCGCGTGCATTAAAAGGCAAAAAGTAAATTAAAACTGCTGAATTTGAATATATTCAGCAAAATTAATCTTCTATTCATCATTTATAATTTTGCACAAGTCTTTCACATCGCTTATATGTTTTATCAACTAACGAATCTCCCACATTTAACATGTATTTTTTACGATATGGAAATAAGATCAGTCCAACTATACTATTGCTACTTGAAACACGTGTCTTGTTCATTATCAAACTAACATGTATAGTAAATTGGTGTTCATGTTTCCCATAAAATGGTTCACTTTCGAAAGAAGAATATATAATGTAACAACACTCGAAACAATGTATGTATGTATGTATGTATGTATGTATGTATGTATGTATGTATGTATGTATGTATGTATGTGTGTGTGTGTGTGTGTATGTATGTATGTATGTATGTATGTATGTATATGTATGTATGTATGTATGTATGTATGTATGTTTACATGTTTATGTGTGTGTGTGTGTGTGTGTGTGTGTGTGTGTGTGTGTGTGTGTGTGTGAGTATGTGATATTTTCAACTGATAGCTTCATTGAAGATACACCATAATCATCAAACAAAATTAACGAAAATCGCTGTAATTCATGTTACAGGCTTGGGATACTAGACATTATGTACTGAGTTTTTGGAAGTTAGAAACAACTGAGACACAACTGTCATGAATCTTCCGACAAGTGTAGACCAACAGCTTAGTTCATTGATACAACCACGTAATAGAAACAGAACTGTCATAGAGTTTGTGTCCTTGGGAGATTTATGTAACTTGTGAAATATAATTTAATATATAAGAGGATGTCCATCCATATTGAACCAACAATGGGGAATGTAGTATTGATATTAACAAACAGGTTTTATTATACCTCTCCTACATGCTACACCACGTCAGAATAGTATAAAGTTAAATGCTATAAGGCTTATTTTTATATACAATTGCTTGCAAGGTAACTAATTGGTACGCCCACAGACTGTGTATCAAAGCAACCAATACTCCACTACTTTGGCCACTGCTCTTGTAGTTGTTACAATGAGCTACAATCAAATAAATACCCCGAGTATAAAGACATAAATGGAGGAAAATGAAGAAATTAAAAATACTTGTTTCTGTTTCGAACTTCAAATGCCAATAAAGAAACATAGTGATTTCTCTATATACTTGTGAGTGGTTTTCATTAGTTGGGTGAATTTCTTGTAGCATGCGTGTAATAATAAAATATTGGTTTGTATTAGTTCTTCTGATGTGCGAACAAAACGTACAGCAATGAATCATTTTTAATAACATATTCACATTAAAAGTTGATGTAAGCTCATAGTATTATTATTACTACAGAGACAGGCATAGAAGTGACATCTGAAAATGTGTAATAATATGTGTCATTTACAAATAAATAGAAACGTATGGTAACAAGCCAGTATTGTGTGTGGAAATGACAACTTTGTAAGAGTACTGGGCGTTTTTACGTAAACCACAGAAGTCATTTACCCCAGTCGTATACCCTGTTGTCACAACGATGAAAGCACGGTTCAGGCCACCCTTTGAATAGGACAAATCGCTGTTGAAATTGTGACGCCCTCGCTCGCTTGTGTTATTGGTTAATTACTCGTACGAAGGAGACGTACACTCTAAACTGAATATAGACCAGTTGACTATAAGGAGCTTAAGACAACACGGTTGAAAATTCAGATGTAAATATATAAGCATCTGAGACTGATATATATGAGAGCATCTAGCACATGCATCAGCATTTCTATAACGGACGCGTTGACCATTATTTTATTTTTATACTTTTGTGTTTTTTGTTCTAAATGGAATGTATAATAGAAATATGTAGTTCTACCCTCTCTTTAAAAATAAACTCTAAAAATACACGCATGTTACTTTACAATAAAACACTGCATTGGGGGTGCCCGAATTATTTAGTTCTAAGTCGATTGATGTTTCAGTGGGCAATTTTTCTATGAAAATTGTGATATATTCTCTGTTTAAAATCCTAACGTTTTACACGTCTATAGTGCCCTGCAAGTACATACATCATGGAAGGTTTAGCTGCAGTCTCCATGGTATCCATTATGGTCGTGGTACAATTGTATGGTCCAGAATTTCAGGTTTGTACCAGTGTTAACGTTGAACTTTATTTCTCTCCTGAAGTTCTGCCATCTACAGGGCAACAGTCTGGACATCCTCCGGTCCATGGCTACATATTATCCTATCCTGACAATCTAGAAAACACTGTGTGAGTGGTATCAGTTACAAACCACTTGGGAAGGGTTTCTTACAGTAAAATGATGTAGGCTTGGTGTTTCACTCTTTGGACATGGTGTTTTTCACACAATGACATACGCATTTCAACCTCACACTAGAAATAGCACATACACGACACACACAGCAGGATTTTTTGGCCAAATCACATTGAAAAGTGATAAAAACATTGCTATTCTTTTACATCTCAGTACAAAATGGTCTCTGTTGTAAACATTACACATGGACTTGATAATTTTAATGGCTTCAACTGTTTGCTTTCCAACTGATTTCCAAAAGTTTAATACACATGATAACTTGAATGCCTGCATCTACATCCACACTGTATGTGGCGCCTCAATAACTTGATTCCTTTGTATTTGAAGTACTCAGAAAATGTGTAAAAAAATGTCACATGACTGCAACACCAAGGCAACACCATTCGCACTGTAAAGCTGCACTAACTGCAACTGGAACTTTTGTTGACAATGACGTGTTCGTTATATTGTACATCCCAAACAATATGGAATCACCTGTGGGTAAAATATCTGTTTAGCAGACTGAACACATATATAGTATGGTGCCAAAAAAATCGATTGTTGGGTTAATAACACTGTAAAATGAGCGCCCCAATGATTATGATTTCAACCCATTACAATACTATTTTTTTTAGAAACAATATACTATAGTATCTAAACTAAGTCTTGTAAAATGGCTCTTTTGGTTAACATATATTGTTTATCAATATAATATGTAACATTTTGTTGCCATGTCTTCGCCCTATAAATTACGTCACTGGATTGTTTTTGAGAAGTTTTTTTTTCAGTAAGAAATATGTAAAAAAAAAAAAAATTCTAAATGAAGCTCTTGACTGTGTGCGTTATGTGACAAGGTACATCATGTTGAATTGTAAAAGTGGTTATTATTTGTACTAGGTACAAGCATCGACTTTGGCCAATTGGACTCGGTGGATGGATGATGAACTTGGCGGGAACGTCGATCCAAACGGTACAGGAGAATTTGAGGTTCTGGATTTGTTACGTACACAGGGATATGATTTTTGTAAAGCCCCGATTGGAATCGAATGTCGAGAGGTAGCTGCAACACACAGGTCTTACGTGGAAACGAGACAGAATGAGGTAACTTGTTTATTGAACTCGGGTTTATCTTGTTTCCATGACAAGCAAAGCGATGGCAAATGTTTTAACTATGAAATCCGTGTCGAGTGCCTTGATGAAAGTGATCCTACAGACCTCAGTCTCACTACTGCAGTAAAGTCATCTTCTTCTTCTTCTGCAAGGGTCGAAAGAGCAAGTACCACTGAAGAAATGACTTCAGTAACGACAAAGTTTCAGTCAACTCGTGGAAAGACCATGACAACTTTGCCACAAGATACCACGACAACCATAGATCAACACACTTTGGTACCAACGAGTCACGTTGATCATTCCATTGACAGCAATATTATAATTGGTTCTGTGGTAGGTGTGGCATTGTTCCTCGGCCTGCTGTTTTGCTGCTGGCGAGCGCAGCGTCAGGGGGAAGAGTCAGAGCTGCAACCTTTGAGAGGAATGCCCTAACAGAAACGTTGAACCCACATGTAACGACGGACGTTCCAGCATTAATGTACACCTCTCGACAAAATGGACCATCCGTTTGTATAATAACACTAAATGTGTACGTTTAGTCACAAATGATAAATATGTTTTGATAAATGTGTTTAATATACACCAACCTATTTGTGTCACTTGTCACGGTCATTTCAGATTCCGCTAATTACCTATAATACTCTATTAAAGTCAACGAAAACGTCTGAAAACTTTGCAATTGTATGTTATTCTACTCTCCCCAGTGTGTTTTGGGAATTTACATGCAGACAAGCAGGTCGGCGTACATCTATTCACCCATCCATCCACCCATCCATCCACTCACCCCGACCTACTACCTACCTAACTACGCGCGCGCACACACACACACACGCGCGCGCGCGCAAGCAAGCAAGGACACACAGCCAGTCAGCCAGACATACATACATACATACATACATACATACATACATATATATATATATATATATATATATATATATATATATATATATATATATATATATATATATATATATATATATATATATAGGTTTTATTTGCGTTTCACGGCCACCGGCCCAAATGCAAAGGTGGATGCATCCGAAAAAAAGTGGTATTAACAAAAACAGTTGAAAAGATAAATACAATTTGAAAGACTCTGAAAATACAATCGCTCTGAGAGAACTTCACTGAAAATCGATATATACAATCAAATGATAATGGAAGCAATCACGTCAAACACACCTTATCTCTAAGTCTGATTGCTTTATGAACAAAATTGCAGAGTTTAAGCAAAATATTTGAATCAGTTGATCTCATAATCTTAGTAAACTTAATGAAATTTGGTTCTAAAAACATATCACATGGCAAGTATTGGATTCTTAAATTATTATAAAGTGGGCATATTACGAGAAAATGGTATTCGTCCTCTACCATATTTGTGTTACAGATTTTGCAAAATCTTTCTGTTGGAGGGATGTTGCGTCTCCTCCCGTTTTCTATTTCAAGAGGAAGTACTGATAATCGTAAACATGCAAGTGCCCGGATAGCTTGTCGGTTACAGTTAAGATAAAGATATTTTTCAGATTGCAGTAGATTCTTGAAGTGAATATATGTGCGAAGTTTGGGTTTCAATCCCAAGTTTTCCTTCCATTGTTGTTTAAGTACGTCTTTAACTCTGAGTTCAAAAGTGGAAAGAAAAAGTTGTTTGTCACCAACTTCCTGGGCAATCCAGGCAAAACCAAAACCAAAAGAATATAAAATTTTCTTAACCGAGGTGGCCCATGTATTTCTGCCCATGTTGTCTAGATTACAGAGCATTAAATAAGCTTGCCGTGGAATTCTGTGTGCGGGCATCTCTAGTAGATTCAGCCAGAATTTGATACAGCGTTTTAAAGTGGAATAATAAATTGGCAGACGACCACATTCGCCGACTACAGCCTCGTTCGCAGCAGTGGTTGGGTCCCCCAATAATTTTCTACACCAGCTTCTCTGAATTTTCTCCAAAGCATCGTAATATTGGTATCCCCAAAATTCCGACCCATATGTCAAAATTGGTAAAATCATTACGTCAAATAATTTAAAATGCACATTGGGATCAACAAATTCAAGCTTCTTTCTTGCAATAGATAACGAGGTCATAGACTTGCTGGCTTGTTTAGCTAATGAACTCACCGCCTTCGACCAATTATTTCTTGAAGATAAAAGAAGACCAAGGTATTTGTAATACGACACTGTTTCAATTACGTTGCCATCAAAGTACCACTTTTCAAAACGGGAGAGATGTCCACCTCTTCTAAAAACCATAGCTTTTGTTTTAGCAAGGTTGACTTGCATACGCCACTTTGTACAGAAAGTAGAAAGGATATCAATTAGATGCTGTAAATTTGTGACTGAGTCGGCAAAAATGATAACATCATCTGCGTAAAGGAGGGCAAATAAATCGTACATGTCTTGTGTTAGTTGTATGCCTGATTGACCGGACGACATTAACATCGTATTGAGTTCTTCGATATAAAAACTAAAAAGAATGGGACTGAGAATGCAGCCTTGCCTTACACCTGCTGGGCAATCAAAGTATTGCGAAGTATCATTGCTGGCTCTCACACACGATTTGATCTCACTATACATAGATTGTAGAATATGGTACATTTTGCCTTGAATACCCATTGATGCTAGCTTGTACAACAGAAGTGAGTGGTTAACTTTATCGAATGCCTTGGAAAAGTCTATAAAGAGACAACATAGTTTTCCACGTCTTATACTCAAGAATTTCTGGATAATAGCGTAAAAAACAAAAATGTTGTCAATTGTACTGTGTTTTTTCCTGAAGCCTGCTTGACAATCTGAAATTATATTTGTTGCTTCAGATCACTTGGTTAAACGCTCCTTTAGAATTGTAGTAAAGACCTTTCCTTCCGAGAGAATTTAATAAAGATATTCCTCTGTAATTGTTGGGATCACTCGAATCTCCCTTTTTCAGTAGAGGAATAACAATCGCAGAAGACCATTCAGAAGGAAAGTTTCCTGTGTCCAAAATATGATTAAAAAGCTCCACTAACACAGGTAAAATTATATTTGCAGAATAATTATAGAATTCGTTTGGAATCCCGTCTGGACCGGGAGCTTTCCCATTTTTCAAGTTTCTCAGACTGTTTAGAACCTCAATCTCTGTTATTCGAGAATTTAAAATATTACTAGTGTCATCGGTAGCCTCTGATTCCACCTGACCAACATGATCGCGGAGAACCTCTTCAGCAGAATGCAAGAACTCCATGTCACCCGAACTTAAATCATTGCAGCTTTTATACAGGTTGCTAAAGTAATTATACCATGACTGGATACTAATATCATTAGATGGTATTTTCTTTCGACCAATTATTGAATTTAGGATGGTCCAGAATTCGCTAGAGTTTTTTGTTTCGGCCTCTCTAAAGCGATTACGAATCAACTCTTGATAGTTACGTTTGCAGCTCTTGCAGGTCTGCTTAAAGAATTTCTTGGCGGTTATGAAGTCACTTAAGGAATCAGTGGTACCGAGCTGTCGGAAAAGCTTTAATTTCCCGTACGTGTTACTCTTGGCTCGTTGACAAAGTTCATTGAACCAGGGCGAGTGCAATGACCTTTGACTTCTACGATTGCTTGGTTTAATCTGACCATCTTTACCTGCTTCTTTTAAGGCTTCATTTAGTTTACGTATAACCTGTGTTGGGTTTGGGAATGCCCTTTTTGAGTTCTCAACCATTTTTTGCACAGGTGTAGAAAGTAGATTTCTTTTGAAGTGATTTTTGCATTTCTCATTCATAGAATACCGAATGGAAGGTGGACTTGACACGTCAGGCCGATTTCCTTTCCGTGAAAGGATGTTAGTACCTTTTAAGTGGCAGGTGATGGGAAAGTGATCAGATTCTATGTGTGGAATAACTTCGAAATCATTTACATAACTAAAAAGGTTTGCGGAGATGATGACGTAATCGATAACACTGCTGCCTAATGGAGATACATGTGTTACATTTCCTTCTTTGTCGCTGGCCGTGCGACCATTGACAAAATGTATGCCGAAATTTCGACAGATGTTTAAAAGGGTCTTTCCCGCCTCATTTACGAATTTATCTTTTGAACTCCTTGGTATGTGAAAACTTGATTGGTCGTATGTATCCCCAATTACAAGAGGTAGAAAATCTATGGAGTCATCAAAAATGAAATCGTCATCTACGCCAGTACGAGCGTTAAAATCACCGCCAAGAATAAAGTGACTATCAGGAAATGTACATTTAAACGCAATAAGTTGATTTTCAAGGAGTTCAATGTTATCTAAAACGGTCTCAGGGCGAAAATAGCAGCAACCAAAAATTACATCGCTATCAGTTTGGAATAAAGATTTATGCAATTTAACAAAAATACAATTCTCTAACTTGCTATTTACTCTGTTCACCTTATCGGCTAAAGTTTTCTTGATATAGTGGCCAACTCCACCACTTGGCCGTCCTTTAGGATGACGTTTTTTGGCAGGTGCTCTATATACTACATAATTATTCAAGATGTCCACATTGTCAAGTTCGGTGCAGAACGTTTCCAAAAGACCCACAATATCATGATTCGCACAAAGAGAGAGAAAATCATTATCACACAATTTAGTTTTCAGACCTCGGACATTCCAAAATAATATCGATATACTAAAGTTTTTCGGGCCTTGGCCACATCCCTACCGTACTGACTCATTAACTTGAAAAATCTGACCAGAACTTTCGTTCATTTTGTACGTTTTCCGATAGCCATGTTCGTCAGAGCATACCATCTTGTCATACCTTACTTGTGCCTTTAGAGAAGGGTTGTCAACTTGTCATCTAATAGTGACTTACGAAACGCCAAAAGCTTCGAACGAATTGCGCGTATTCGTTTAGAGAAATCTTCCCCAATGCTGATGTTAGTACCCTTTAATTTGTTGGCGGCCGCGAGTACTCTTGACTTGTCCTTAAAGCGTGTAAACATGGCGATAACTGGCTTCATTCCGTGTACTTCTCGTGCATTTGTTATTCGGTGAGCTCTTTCGAGTTCAATCTCCTCCGAAATACCAAGCTCGTTCGAAAGTACAGATTTAACTTTTGCTTCAGAAGCACTCCAGCTTTCGGCTGCATTTTCTTGTCGAATGCCATAGAAGATAAGATTGTTACGTCGACCTCTGTTTTCTAAATCGTCATTGGCCCGCCTCAAATCATTGTTGTCTTTCCTTAGTTTATCCAGAACCGATTTAATCCCTTGAATGGCTTCGTTATTTGATTCCACATCCGCTAGTTTCGCTGTATTACTTTGAAGGTTGTCTCGTAATTCTACCATATCGTCCTCAATGCAATCCATCCTGTAGTTGGTCTAACTTTTCATGGACGTATTCTGATTCTGAGATAATTTTGTCCAGTTTAGCATTTATACCGGTGATATCCTCCTTTGTGACTGGATCAGTTGATCGTAATTTTGGAGGCCCCGGATTACTTTCAACGTCACCGGCAATCAGCACAAGACAGACAAGACATAGTTTGATCGACAATGAGGTGTGACAGTTCAGTAGTGGAATGACGAGGGTGGCCATCTTGAATGGTTTTCTGAGCCTTGCTGGGTCTCCACCTCTAAAGGCGCCAATTTTGGCTCTATATTGAAAAGTAGATATTCCCATGGTGATGGGTAGTTACTAAGTACACTTGTAGACGTTACAATAGCTTTGAGTGAGCTATAAGTATATCGGGGACGCAATTATTATTATATTATATTATACATACATACATACATACATACATACATACATACATACATACATACATACATACATACATACAGACAGACAGACAGACAGACAGGCAGGCAGGCGGGCAGACAGACAGACAGCTAAGTCTTGTATTTTTACAAGTACTCGTTGAGTACTTTGCTCACGATTATGCGATATGTTTGTGATTTAGATATTATCAGGTCCATATACTATTATCTATAACATTTGCACTCTCAAAGATACATGCACACGTTCGCAGTATATGCGCGCATGCATGCATGCAGGTAGGTAGTTAGGTAAGTATAGCTCGCCATGTGTGTGGGGTGTGATGAGGGTGTAGGCATGTATGCAAGCCCAAATCATGCATATATGTACATCTACCCCCCCCCCCGATCTACCCACGTCTCTCAACAGTACTGATGATTACTCACGAAATTGTCATTTCTATGGTAGTTATAGACAGTAAACTATAAACTTACAGCTCGAGTCCCATATGTGCTTTACAGAATGGATTCCAGACAAAGATGTTTATATTTTTCTGACATGATTAGACAATAATATTACAGACGACCATAATTGTAAATTTAGCTGCGGTGTTCTTTTCTAACGGGAGACTCGACTATAAATGATATGTTTGAGAATTATGTTAAGAGTTGAACGTAGAATTCTGTTCACGACAAACTATCTACCTGCATAAAGCAATGACACGTCGAGTAGAGAAATAAGTAATAACAAAAACTAAAGGTCCATCGTCTGCTAAAATAAAAATGAATTGTGTGCCTGATGTGTACAGAAAAAAGGAAGGAATTTGTATGGATACGTGCAACAAACCCGGGCCAGTTATACGGGTATACATATTCTCCCCTCCACTGTCTATGATTCTACCAACCTGTGCATTGTACTTTGTTGATTAGGCCACAGAAAAATATTGTCTTGTTCCGATAACGCCCAATTTCAAAAAGGGGGGGGGGGGCGCTAGGGAAGTTTTTTATTTTTTATTTTATTCTATTTCAGAATATATATGTCTGTGAAATAATTCGATTCAGTTCAGACGCCTTTCTTACATACGTATATATACGTTTTCTATTAACGTCTATGCTCGATTAATCAAATACGCACGATGTGTGTAGTGCTTATCTATCAAATGAAACATTATGGTGAAAGATGTTCAGCAAATTTCATCAACTGAATTCTGGTATCTTGTCTTTTTAGTGATAGCATGCCCTCTACGGCAAAATGTAACAAACGTTGTAAGATCATGCAAATAATAATATATTTACCAGAATGGCATGATTTTGGATAATGGACATACAAGCTTGTAGATTTGGGACCACTACCTTTGTAAATATGTAAACAAGTGCGAGAAGAGTTAGTTTAGTGACAGGAATAACTCTTGGTCCTTGAAAATTCAAATATGGACTTTACAACTTTGATGCAGGTGAATATTGCTAGTAAGATATAGAATTGTAGTATAAGCTAGATAAATATTTGCATAAATTAAAACAACTATCGGCCAACTTCACAACACCTTATTCAAAAAGCCCCCTCCTGGCTATCTTCTTACCTAGGTATTTTGACCTATCTTCTTTAAATTTGAATAGTGTGACGTCACAAGCATAAGTTATATAGACACGAAACATTTTTCATGTGAATTTTCGGTAGAAACATACGTTTGTTTGATTGTTTGTTTGTTTGTTTTTATCCTTTCAAGCCATTCCTGTTCCGTTTCTTCACCTACTTGGACACGTTTGACAAAGGAATTGACTGTTTAGAGATACAAATTGATGTGTTATCCACATGTACACAGTATTTGCCAATGATGTTTGTTGTACGGAAACATATGGTGAGCCTTTACCAGACATTGACTCCATTGACTCACGAACTAGTGTCAACTGTAACTACTATTTGCCAATTGTAGATGGAGGTTAGGGAAGCACAGAGGCTGTTTGAGGAAGAGCTTTTCTTGGTGAATTGGTTTTGGTTTTTAGATGGTAAAACGGTTTTGTTATTGTGATTGTACGAAAGAAACAGCACATTTTGAGAAAAAAACTACGTAAACCCTTTAATTTTGAATTTTAGGACAAATTATAATTGATCATGAATTACTAAAAGTAAAGTGAGGGATATGTTGTCTGTCTGTCTGTGTTTATTTGTGTTTGTTTGTTTGTATGTTTGTTTGTTTGTTTGTTTGTTCGTGGTTTAAATGTGTGACAGGTGGGAAAACAGGCACTTCAGACAGATAGACAGACAGACAGACAGACAAAGTGACAGTGACAGAGACAAAAAGCTATAGAATTGTGTCTCTCTGTCTGTCTGTAATCGTGTAATTGCCAGGTATAAGGATTTGTGTACAAAAAGAAAGAAAAACTTCTTTTAAAATGTATGTAATGTTGTAGACGCGAGGAGAATAGGGAAGATGAGAAAAGAATGGGGAAGCAATAACAACTGAAAATCACAATAAGTTGCAAATAGATTGTAAGCCTAGGGATACATCTGACCTTGCGTTTGTTTTGTTTGTCACAACAAACATTTTCCACATAGCTAGGGAGCTTCTTTGACTGGTATGATGTGACTGTCGTCTCGCAAATCATCATCTGGTACTGTCTACACAATCACTACATTGAACGGTAGGTTTATAGTGGATATTTTTCTCCACTTCTATACTTTCGAATGCACGTGCACCTTAATATAAATTTCTGCATTTATCTCTCTGCTTTGGAATTGACAGATCTAAATTGCATGCACTTTATTTGCCAATGGGTAACAGATATTTGTTAGCCAGTAAAAGATACTTGAGGAAGACAAGTATAGGGCGTAAAAGGAAAAAAAATGAAAGAAGTTCAACATCTAGGTTGTTGCATTCAAAAGTTGAAATACGATGTCTCTTCATTGATCTAATGTATTTGTACAAGACAATTAGTGAGTTTAACGACAGTTTAACGACAGTCTTGGAATGAAATTTTAGAATTGTAAATATATTATCATGTCCATTATTAAGGAATTAGAAAAGAGAAGTATGTAAACACTTAGGAAGCAGATGGTGAATGGGCGTTGAGAGAATAAGGAGATGGCATAGACTCGTGTCTTCTTAAACTTATAGCCTCAAAGCATACTCTCAAATTACAATATGCACTATGTCGTGAACATAGTCTATTCACTATGAAAACAATAGTGGGCTTGTTTTCTATATAAGGATTCGTCGGTTACGTTACAAAGGCGACCAACGTCGCTAAAAGCGTTCAGACTAAATCAATTCAGATAAAAACTATAGTATTATTTTGCACCCTTGCTATACCTATCGTACTATACTTATTATAAGGGGATGTTAGTACTCATTACACATTGCTTGTCTGTAATAGGAGCATTAGGATCACGTCAAGAATTACTGATGTACTCAACCACAAGTATATGTTATTAATACTATATTGAAATGTAAAGGTAAAACTACTTGTTTTCATGACATGTTGGATTGTATCATTCTAGTGTATAAAAGTCAAAGTTTGATTTCCCAAGCTTGAAAACTTGAAAATGAAGAAATTGACAGTCATTGCTATAGCCTTGATGACGACTTGGCTTTTGTTCGCCATGGCAACTGTAAGTATATTATTTTTATTTTGTTATATCTTTTAGTAACAGTAACAATCATTAATTTAATTATTTAATTTTTAAAGACAATTTAGAAAATGTTATATGCTAAATATCAAAATACCACGTCTAAATTTATACCCCAAGCTACACTTTCACCACGCGATTACTCCATGTGCTTCTTCCTCTGATAGCTCCTATACATAAACTTCTTTACATAGCTAGATAGGAAGCTCCCACTCTCAAACTTCTGAAAATGGCCATATAGGAAGCCTCTCCTTCCTCACTTCTTCAGTTGGCCAAATAGGAAGCTCCTGCCCACTAACGTTTTCACATGGCTACATAGGAAGCTCCTGCTCACTACATTTTGCTCACGGCTACATAGGAAGCGCCTACCAACTACCTTTGTACACTGCATCACCAACAAAGGAGTCTCGGTATTATTATTAAGATATACAACTCGGTGCTCACGTGCAAAATTAGAGGGGGAAGATACGAGAAGATACGAAAGAGAGACATCTGCACAACTGTATTTTAACATAGACGTTAGAGAAGATACTTCTCTAACATATATGATTTTACTGCCAGAAAGCAATAAACTGTTTAACCTCATATCGACTCGAAACTGAAGAACTGTTTGTTTTATCTGCTAGTACTATTGATGATCCGTGTAGTTCCCATGCATTTGATAGGACACTTTTAACTTTTATGGTAACCTTTTTTTTCCAAGGCGAAACTGGAAAGGAAAAGTTGTGTAACAAAGTTATCTTTCGAATTCGACGAACTTGGCCCCCCCCCCAACGTTGTCGAGCAGCACAGTTATGCAGTCAATATTCGACGAGCGCGGAGCCCCCCCCCCCTCAACATTGTCCAGCAGCATAGTTATGCAAATTAACGATACTGAAGGCCAAAATTCTCAGTACAAGGCTTATACATGTAATTGCTATCCATGCTATGCCTACTACAAACGCCTGGGCGAAGTTATATCACAGACAACACTATAGTCTGTACTGCTGTGACTATCCAATATGTCGATGTGCTTAAAGAATTTTCTCTGTCTGCCCTTGGGTTATTTTTAGTCAGGACTAAACAACGTTGATTACGTGAAGATTCTATGCTGTTCCCCTAATCAGTGAATAGTTGTACGAAGATGACAAAGCCAACATTTTGTTTCTATCAATGCCACTTCAGTTAAGTTTTTATTCCGCGAGTGCCACAATGTCAGTATGTTTAAACCTACGATCGTAGCAAATATGTCGGCATATATGTTGCTCAACACTCTGTTCTATTAAATAACGTGTTTGTTTTCTTTTCCATTCAAGGAAGGGGCACCACCTATACCACGTAAGTAATTCATTTTCAGTGACATGTTTGTTTGATAGGTAATCAATCAATCAATCAATCAATCAATCAATCAATCAATCAATCAATCAATGGTTTTATAGGCATTCCAATACCGTAACGCTATTCCAGCTGACCAAACCTAACTTGTAGATATGCCAACATCATACGATGTACCAGTAAAATATACCTACTCCATGTCCATTCAAGCATTCTGTAAACATAGCCATATGAGCCTTTTATACGAGCGATTGCTCTAAAGTGACAAATTCCACATTTCAATTCTGTGACCGGTTATACTGCACAGTAAAACATTGGTCACTGTGACCTATTTCGCATTCCATGTGTTATACACATCCCGTTTTTAAATGGTAGATGATTGTGCTGGTGATCGTGAAATATTAGAAGACAGTTCTCCCTTTTTCACGCAACCCGTAAGGCAAAAAAAATAATTGTGTCTTCCCGATATAAACATGTTCTCAGAAAATAGGATAGGTAGGTCGGCATTTCATTCTATTTTTACTGTATCTCTTTATTTTTGAAAAATATTGTTTCGACCCAGAAAACAAGCGAAGTGTCGGTCAGAATGTCCCTTCAGTGATATGTACACGCATGAGTGGGGAAAGAAAACAGACTTACATGAAGGTCAAGAAGACAAAGAATTTCTTATCTTTTTGTTCCATATGTTTAGAAATATTTAGGATCGACGGCTTAAACTAGGATCGGAAACGCACTTTTTTTCCATTTCCTTACTTATATTAAAAAAATAAAGGGATTAGATTAGAGAATACGGATAAGGGATGATACTTGACATTTAGATTTTTAGTTGCATTTATATGTGCGTGTATTGTCAACAATGTGAACGCCGACATTTTCTGAGATGTGGAACATAAAAACGACAAACGTCACTTTCTGATATGAAAATATTTGACAATCAATACCTATTTTATTATTATCATTCCAGGCATATGCAGACGAAAGGTAAAAATCGGAATATGTAGAATGGCCTTACCAAGGTGGTACTACAATAAGAAGACCAAAACATGTACCGAGTTCATTTATGGTGGCTGCAAGGGTAATGCCAACAACTTCGAGACATTTCAGGAATGCGCCGCAACTTGTATGCCAGAATAATTAATGCCAGTCAGTAAGACCTGTTAACCCGACGATACAATGATGGAATAATGTATTTGATGTCTAATTTCGTCTTTACTTTCTCTCGAAACTGCATACTTATGCTTTTGTCTTTGAGTTTAAATTGTACCTTTACCCAGTGACCGATTTTCCAGTCGGTTATTAGACACCATACATTAGACACCATACATTGTCACACTGTGTTTCTATATTTCAATCCTTCACATTATGTATACAAATTTTTTTGTTTGTCAAACCGTGTATTCGAGCAGCCAAGAGTGTAGCTATGAAAAGCAATAACACCTGCAGTATTATTATAGTAACTGCAAAATACACCTGGTAGCCTTTATCGGTCATACGTGAGGTCAGTTTATTGTCAACAGTTTACTTCAATTAACGTTTATCAGATAAATGGAACGATTGATTAATATACAGTATCAAAAAACATTGGTATGGAATCACGAGTTTTGTTTGGACAGGCTGGTAATGACATGAGAACAGTCGCCAACAGTGGCATGGACTGAACACTGCCCACGACTTTGATAGATTCCAATATAAATCAGGTACTTTGATATAAAGTGTTTTGCTGGTTTGTTCGCATGTCAGGATCAGAGCGCCCAAACATATCTTACATGTAGCATAGTTTTTTTTAAATTACATTGTAGTATACCTGTCATTTGTACATTAATGGGATACAGGTATTTTCACCAATTGATTGTCAAATTGTAATGTTTGCTAAGTATTTGGAAAAAATCATTTAGCATAGCTCTTCGAATGTCCAAAGCAGTTTTTCTTAATTCACGTGTTTCATGTGGCAACCTTTACCTCGGAACAAGTCAATTGGTTCGAAAAGTTCGACATGGTGCAACATTTACAAAACCACTGATGGTATGATACCTTTGTGATGCCTGTACTCAAGGCGTCATAGCAAATCCAACATCATGTAAATTTAGTGATTTGTCGTATACATCGACTTGGACAATTTTCACATACCTTAAATTCCTTAAATTTGAAGAATATTCTAAACCCATTTGATTGTTATCCGTTGTATTTCATTGTAATTCTTTTAAATTCTTTTGAGTAATTATAGCTCTTTGGAAAACGAATTATTTCTTTGACTCATTTTTAAAAAAAATCTATGCTATTGGATATTGAATTTCTCGCAATAATTACACTCACTATAATAATAAAATAAGTTCACAAGTAAATGAAAACAGAAGGAATGATCACAATGAAAGATGCCAAACAACTCTTCACGAAACTCTCAACTGTTTCCACGTACAGTGTCAATTTAAAGTATTCTAATTCGAGCTTGATCGATTATTGTTGTTCAAATTTGGTATGAAATGAGTTGAAATAAAACACATCGCAAAAAGCAACAGGGACATTTGTATTTTTTTTTAAAAATCACCACACTGTGGTCACATCGTAAACGAACAAAATTACTGAAAACTACAAAATATTTGCTGTTTAGTTCGCTATGGCCCTTCGAATTCGTCGATGGCTTTGAGTTTGAAATGATGGAGTTGTTTTGTTGGTGTACTAACACACGAAAAATGTAATGCTATCTATGAATGCTCATGTTGGTATTGAACAACAGCCAATGATTTACCATTTTTCTGCGTATTCGTCACGAAGTCTGTCATACTTCATTAAGTTAAGCATACATGCTTTGAACACATATTATATTCATATCATGCCGTGATGATGACGATATACGTGGCAGTGTATACTTGTTCAGAAAGGGATATGCTATGTGTGCTGTGTAGTAACGGACTGGGATCTTATCAGCAAAACAGCTTATTCGTTATCTGGAGTAGTATAACCACCCCATTCTCACCCCATAACCACATGGCAAACCTAGTACTGACTGCCATAGTGACCAAGCGCTTAAGAATTATCTGGAGCTTTCTGCTACATCCGAGATGATATACAGAGATGATGTATTTACACACGTTACCCGTAATTCGGGCAATCTTGATATGGCAATTGGGCCTTTGATGATGTATAGCAGTGAATGTGTAATGTGTAGTACGGGAATGACAGCATTTCCATTGCTTTGGAACAGGAATGACAGGATTTCCAATATCTAAACAGTGGAATGACAACCTTTTCTATATTTAATTAGTTGAATGACAACCTCTTCACTGTAAAACAAGTGGAATGACAGCCGCCACTCTATAGCATAAGTGGAAATACAGCCGCCACTTTATAGCAATAAAGTCATTTCAATGACTGTTTTATAACTTGTATTTATCTATTTCTTGAATGATATTTCCTCTAGCGTGCTAGTGAGCGTCTGAGTACGCGAATGTATGAGATATTTGTGATGCATGATGGTGATCTTCTGAGTGACTGAATGAGTGGATAGGTGTGCGAGCGAGCACGTTGGGTGTGAGCTAGTATTCGTTTCATTCGTTTGTTCATTCATTCGTGTGTGAGTCAGTTGGTCAGTCGGTCGTCGGTCGGTCGGTCGCGTCAGTAGGTAAGCGAGCGAGCGACTGAGTTAATGAGTGAGTGAGTGAGTGAGTGATTCAGCCGATTAGTTAGCAAGCAAATAACGAAATAATCTAATCCACATTAGAGATCTTAGCTAAGGGAGCCATCATTATTTACGGTTGGGGGGTCGGAGGAATTTGGACGGTCACTTGAAAATTGGAGTTGGTCGGGGGGGGGGGGCTACCGAAAATGAGGGAACGGTAGGGGGTGGGCTACACAAAAATCTGTTTCGAAAAACTTGTGTACACAGTATCAGGATTATTTAACCTGTTACATAAAATGTAACTTTATTAACATTTTAAAAGAAATAGAAAATATTTTCAAAACATTAAAGCTTTTGGTTTTCCTAAATATTTGTTTATGTACTACATGAACAATGTGGAGTTGTGTGTAAAGTAGAAACTAAATTATATAACAATATCATAAATAAATATGTGAGTAATATATAACTACTAGTATAAACTCTGAAAGCAAACTTTGAATCAATTAGTTGTCAGGTTGTCACCCAGTTTGTAAATATGTACTGAAGTCATTATAATTTGACAGGTGTCACTGTAACACTAGCTTGTCATCACTAGTTTGTTTCAGCTTAGAAGTGTCTCTGCTTTGTATTAAATAAGGTAAAAATTCTGATTGCAAATATATCAATGGAAAGTCTCGACTAGTAAAACACATTGCAAAAAAACTGTCTTACAATCTCGTAAATTTCACCTGATTATTTCACTCTTTGGATAATTGACTACTAAAAGCAAAGCTAAGCAGTGATGCAATACCTGTGAGCAGACAGATGACCATTCCAACAAACTTTGGGAATTTGGCTTACTTTAATATCACACATTATTGTGATGGTTACCCTTACTCTCACAAGACTTGCCTTGTTTCTGGTGAGTCTAAATTATTTAAATTACAAAGAAGTGAGACAAGGGTTGTAACTGGATTTGTTGTTGCTTATCTGTCTTATCAGATTTAGGAAGAGGGAAGAGGAAGATGCTTTGACATATGAAATGTATGATTGGTTGTCATTAACTCTCAGTGGAACACTTTCAAAACTCAAAGTTAAAGAATTGGACAAATACCTTGAAAGACATAACTTATCAAAGAAAGGGAAAAAACACGATAAAATGAAAGCCATTATGGCTGACTGTCTTCGAAAGTCAGTCGTTGACAATGCAAAGCTTTCAAAAACAAAATAATGTGTTGAAAATGGGCCAGATGACAGTGATGAAGATGATGTTGTAATGAGAGACCTTGACAGTGAGAGTGAGGAAAGTGACTGTGTCAGTCAGACTGAATCAATTGTTGTGACAAGGGGGGGGGGGGGGTAGAAGAGCTGGCTCATGGCGGAATGCTCTTAATAAGTATTCTTACTGAAATGAAGTTGTTTTGTAAGTACCCTAATAATCAATAATAATACAATTGTAGCAATATAAATAATATAATTTCCTCTCTTTAATACCCACCACGTCATGTATATAATGGAAACGGGGGGGGGGGGGTCATCTCAATTTCTAATTTCTAAAGTCAGGTGGGGGGTCATTGATTTTTTTTCCCTGCAGGATGGGGGGGGGGGGGCAGTTGAATTTCCACTTCTTATCAACCAATTCCTCCGACCCCCCCCCCCCCAACCGTAAATAATGACGGCTCCCTAAATTATTTGACCATCAAATAATCCAATTTCTCTAGAAAACATAAACGGCGATTTTGCAACCAATAGGTTAACTGTCATGCATTTGGGGACAAATTACCACCGTTGTCAAGCCTATGATAGGCCAACCAACGATAAACTCTGATAGTTAAAAAAAAGAATGTTGGATTTGAATCATAGAAGTAGATACATAAAAATATCGCCGTGTGTCCTTTTTGGTGCTAAATATCGGCGCAAAACTTCCTGGCATGCAGGATTACGATCATACTTTAATATCGACAATTTATATGCAAATGCTGTTCTTTAAAATTTTAAAACTCAGCTTTAAGATGTCGGCAATGTTACTACAAATGAACAAATGTCGGCCGTTTATTACAAATGTCGTTAGTTAATTATTACAAATGTCGCCAATTAATTACAAATGTCGGCAATTTTATTACAAAAGTGTGCTGTTAATTGTCTGTAAGTCTGTAAATATACAAGACATTTTGTAACTTTATATCTAGTGACCAAACAACATTTGACTGTGCTATAATGAAATATTCCAGAAATTCAATATTTGAAAAATATAAATACTGATTTAATTGATATGACAATAAGATTAAATATTTGTGAGAAAGGGACAGGAGCCAGGGAGAAGTTATTCAAGGATCACAATTTGGAAGGATCACTTTCCCATCTGTTGCTTAGACCATTAACATTGGTTTGACCTAAATTTGTTCACTTGCCTATTATAGGTTTTAAACATGGCATAAACCATAACTCGATCATATACTCGATTATAAGTCAAGTCGATTCATATCAGTGGCGACGAATCTGACAAATTTTGTAAAACTGTCACACGAACACAATGCCAATATTTTCTATTACATTCTGTCGAATTGGAAACTATCCTCGGACAAAGCTCCCATTTAGAATTCTAGATAAATAATGGGTAAATTCATTCATTCATTCATTCGTTTGTTTGTTTGTTTGTTTGTTCGTTCGTTCGTTCGTTCATTCATTCTTGCTCTTTCTCATTACACATACATACATACATACATACACACACATACATACATACATACATACATACATACATACATACATACATACATACATATGCTGATTGATTTAAAAGTTAATAGCTTGGTTAAATATTCAATCAATTGGAAATGCTGTCACTCCACTTAATTTATAGAGTGGCGGCTGTCATTCCACTGGTTTTACAGTGCAGAGGGTGTCATTCAACTAACTGAATGTAGAAAAGGGTGTCATTTCACTGTTTACCTACTAGAAATGCTGTCATTCCTGTTCCAAAGCATTGAAAATGCTGTCATTCCACTTATTTTATAGAGTGGCGGCTGTCATTCCACTGGTTTTACAGTTCAGAGGGTGTCATTCAACTAACTGAATGTAGAAAAGGGTGTCATTCCACTGTTTACCTACTAGAAATGCTGTCATTCCAGTTCCAAAGCATTGAAAATGCTGTCATTCCACATAATTTATAGAGTGGCGGCTGTCATTCCACTGGTTTTACAGTGCAGAGGGTGTCATTCAACTAACTAAATGTAGAAAAGGGTGTCATTCCACTGTTTACCTGCTAGAAATGCTGTCATTCGTTTTCCGTCATTCGGGTTGTCATTCGTTTTAGGGTCACCCCAGAGTAATCTCATTGTCTACGGAACAGAAACACAAATGATCTGTGTTTGTTCTGTATCTGTATCTGTTCAAGTGTTAACATCTGTGTTTGTTCTTGTACGTACAATAACAAACATTTTACACGTTTATTAATCTTTTGTCATTTATTGAGTTACAAACAGGAACTTGGTCTATGTTCTTTCCCATTGACTTCTCAAGAGGAAGGCATAATAAAATAGTTTTACAAATTAAAAACCAAAAATAAATACCCAATCGTGACAATTACCATGTTATTTATAGTTTTAATTTTGCCTGGTCATCGCGTTGTTGAAGATTGATAATGTTTAATTTCAATATCATAAATAAACTATATTGCGAACATAAGAACTCCACATAACACAGCCACCAAGCCCGACAAGACTACCTAAGAGAAGAAAAAAACACCGTCTGACAAATTATACTGTTTTGGTGATCTGAGATTTTCGGGTGATTAGTTTCCGATTACGCTCAATTGTGGGGTAGGTAGATTTTTTATTTTATTTTTTTTATAATATTTTTTTTCATATATGATTGTCTAGTTCAGGTAGTTATGTTTTCCATTGTTTTCCAAATGGTCTCTGTGTTATTTATTTCTTCCTACCAGATGTACAGCCATTACAGATTGGCGGAAGAACAGTTTGATATTGTCTTTTGAAGTTGATGCCAGATTCCGCACCCACTATTTCTTGCGAGACTTCACAATTTTCGCGATTTTATTTTATTTTTTCGAATAAGTAAAAAAAAAGTTTACGGTCGGCGTGAAAAACTAGGTGGGGTCGGGTAACCGGAACCAAACATTTTTTTAGGCCTTAGCGCCCTCATCGATCTTTGGAGCTTATATCTAGATTTCATTGTATTGGAGTACGTGGCAGCCGGATAGCAGCATTCATTCAAGCTCCTACCACGCAGCACGTCTACATAGTTTGCTCTACTTAAATTTCTTAATACGGTGTCATTCTTAAAACATTGTCACATGTACTTTCCATTCCCGATTTTCTCATTCCTTGAAAAGACACTGAGATGTTTTTTTTTGTCTTTCTTTATCAGGCTATTTTGATACCGTTTGTCCGACTTTTCAGGCACTGTCGCACTTTGTATACTACATTGTATGACCAATATATGACCATATATATGGATGTAGTCGATCGTGAAGTGTGGCGTCAAATCGACGCAATGTAAATAACGGAAATGAAAGGTAGTGTGTAACAGCGATTTGCACAACCAATTGTAATGTAAGATGCAATGTTGGACATCTGGCAAACCACAAAATCACCATATTTTTTTATTTATTTCTTAACCAACCAACAAGCATTGCCCAATAACAGGAGGAAAGTTCAGTGTTATTAACGCAGGAGGAAACTGGAGTGCCCGGGGAAAACCTGCGTTGTTCGGTAGAGTCAAACTGAACAACAACAATCTTCTTACTTACAGTGTGGTATATTTAAACAGTGTGGTAAATTTAAAGCATATAAGCTATTTTCGCTAATACCCATAAGAGGTTATTTAGGATGCAAAATTTAAACTCACGATCAATCAATACGATCAATCAATAATCATGATTAATTAGAGCATTTATTTTAAGTACGTATTAGACAACAATCGTACATAGCAAGAATAACAGTAATCTAATGTCAAAAGTAACAATCTCACTTGTATCAATATACTTAGATATATAAGTAAGCATCAAAATATCATAATCGTTTACGCTTCTGCAATTCATTTCCAGTAACTTTTCTCAATCAGTAGTTGAAAGTACGGATGGTATGGTTGACTGGAACGAAAAAGAGAATGTGAAATGTTAATATAGAATATCGCCCTCAACGTAGAACTTATGAAGTTATGTACTTAATGCACGAATGTGGAACAATAATAGTATTAATTAATTAATACTCTTGACTAACATGCTCTGGACTCTATTAAATTTTATGTCAACTATTTTCCTCTCGACCTCTGCCTATAAATATAATTTTGTAATGCGATGTATTTTTAACGATGGCCAATTCAAACCAGCAAAGTATGACCATACGTAAATTCGAAACAACTCAGTTATCAGGTGCAGTCAACGAAACGCTTCTTGCAAAAAACTGTTCTTTTCGCAATTTTACGGTACAGGGGGCTGGCAATTTATGTTTTTGATCGATGGCTGGAGTGGACAAACAAGGAAGAATTGCGGTTGGAAAGTACTGATTTTGATAAGGTGGGAGGGGAAAACATGGAATGGGGGAGGAGTACATTGTGTACGTCAAAATGAATTGTTGGTAGAGTGAAAACATAAACGTTTTCCTGGTGGGAAGAGGGTCAACCATTCACCTAAACACTACCCCCACAATTTTTTATTATTATTTTTTTTTTGGGGGGGGGGGCGAGGCCATTAAAAACAATATTTCTGGACAGATCTGAAACAACATGTAATGAATGAAAACCACAAATCTGTCCGTTGGCTGCACCTGAATTATCAATATGTATTACTATAAACAATGATATGATGGGTATACGTAGTTGATAGGGGAGAGACCGTGTCTCCGGTTCAAGGTGACATGTAGCCATGCCTTCCGTGTAACCGTGCCTTCTAAACAAACATGAGAGGGCGCTCTGTGCCATCAAACTTTCAATTATATAGTACATGAAAGTATTAATTGCCAATCACAGGAAAGAACGAACCATGCAAATTTAACTGTTGCTTTTTCTGTAGCGACAATCTACGATTGGGTCACCAGTAAACGTCTCTTAGTATTCGTATTCATATTCATATTCATATTCATATTCATATTCATATTCATATTCATATTCATAGCAATATTCATATTCATATTTATATCATATATACATGTGAAAACACAAGGGAACCAGTCAAGCTAGCTAACATACAAATACAACAAAACACACACCTTCTTACCATGCCCTTTTTAACAGCTATCATGTTTTTGGATCTTTAAGTCTGGATTTCCCTTTCCTTCACACGCTTTCACTTGTAGATTACAGGCATTACTGTACGTCTTGCCGTCAGTACCACACACTGGTTTCCAATCAGCTGTGCACATCTCAGGACATACACACTTGTTATCCACACACATCTTTGGGAAGTCGCATTTGCCGTCTTCGCATGCATCTGAATTACATGTAAATGTAAGAGATAAAGCATGATTGATCATAGGTCGGTAAGTTGATTGATTGCTTGACTGACTGACTGACTGACTGACTGACTGACTGGCTGACTGGCTGAGTGGTTGGTTGGTTGGTTGGTTGGTTGGTTGGTTGATTGATTGATTGATTGATTGATTGATTGATTGATTGATTGATTGATTGATTGATTGATTAATTAATTAATTAATTGGTGCCCGCTCAATTACATTTTTCAAAGGGCGTATTTATACCTGGTCTATGATAGCATCTCAGCCCACCAAGATGGGCTGATGAATCGTGAAGTAGCAAGTTTACTCTTTGATAATGGGTAAATTACTTGGTTGTCGGTATACAGCATAAAATAACAAAGGTGTAACAATTGACAACGAATACGAAAACGTTATTAGGACAACCACAGTATATATACGCACTGTTCATTAGCCTAACTAGACTAAAAGTTTTTGTATTATACAGAAAGATTTTAGAAAGCACTAGTTAAATCATGTACAGGATTATTATTTTCAAAATGGATACCACACAGAGGCAACAGCTCAAATACTAGGCGAACTTACCTATATCTGCAGCGGGCACTCTCGCCTGTAGGGCCTAGGGTAAAATGAGATTGATATTGTAATGTTTACTGTTTGATTCAGAAGTGTTTGTAGCTGTGACTGAAAGTGAGATGCGGGTATTCACCTCATGATTTTAACACATGGTACTTCGAATTCTACACTATCCAGCTATAGTGATTTTCCTTTTCCCGGTATGTATATTAATATGTTAACAAGTTATGATTTAAACAACAGTCATATACCAAGTCACTGTTTATTACTCAATAAGTTGTAAAAAGAAATTTAAAAAATGCGTAAAATGTTTGACGTTCAGACACTTTCTAGTTATTTTGCATTTTATTGAGATACAAACATGCACTTGCTTTGGTATATGTTGTTTCACAATCTGTTTTCATGTAGGAAAACATAGTAGAGTTATTTTATGAATTAAACAATCCTAAATCACTATCAATTCGTCATCCATATGGACAATCTAATTAAGTTTTTGAAATGCCTCGCTAAGGATTTTGGACATACCCCACCCCCATTAACATCGACTATGGGAAATCTGGTAAACAATTTGATGGAAATCCCTGTGGGGGACACTGGTAAAATGAGAGGAAACCTATATAGATCATACAGCCCCCCCCCACACACACACACACACTAACGTAAAATACACGTGTATACATGTACAAAACACTGACTTAATTTCACGTTTTGATTATTAAAATTACAATAATATTGCATATTTTAGACTTAATTAGTCTACTGTTCTTAGTGTTAGTTTCTGTGTCGTGGATGGTTAGCATTAACAAGATACGATTGCAAAGATGTCGAGCATTAAATCACCGACAAGAGTCAATCAATAAATACACTTAAACTTTTGATGCCAACAGTATGATGATGCAACAGACAAAAAAAATTCAAGCTAAGTTTGGTTTGTCAAAGCTTTTAGATAATAAACCCAGAGGTGTGATACATGTGAAAATGTCTTTGTTACTGAATTATTGTGAGACGGCGTAGTACAATTATAAAACCAACGTAAAACATTTTCTCTGGGTGCTACACTCGTTTATAGCATTCATATCAAGTGTAACTCAAAGTATACTGTTTCAATTAGTTTATTTACAAGCCCAGCATGTGGCGTTTCTAATGTGGTCAATTAGCAAATGATACAGTATACTTTTACACTTGATATAGATGCTATAAACGATTGTGGTGCATACAGAAAATGCTTTACTTTGGTGTTATGGGTTGTATTGACATATGTATACACTGCATACGTAAATCATTGACAATTTGTTGTCATTATTGTGGTATCTCACCCAGCTGTGTCGCCACAATAGCTTATTTTTAGTCATCTAAAATTACAAATATTTTGTATGTCTAGTCCATATAGCTATTTACCATGATGCCAAGAACCACGGCAATGCAAACCAGATAACACGCCAGTTGGCCCAGTGTCTTCATGATGATATCGTCAAAACCCTGTGCAAGAAAAGCAAACATAATATAATATGATATGATTGAATTGCATATTTAGCAGATTTTCACGTTTTAGACTCAACTGCGTTGTTTCTGTGTTTTTTAAAAGTTCCTAAAGCGTATATATGCTTAATATGATCTAGGGAAACTCACAATTTATGTCCAAATATAACAGACATATTCACAAATAACGTTACCTGATAAATTAAACATTATAGACAAAAACCTCTCTCTGTCAAATGTTCTAGCTGAGATAACAAACGACGATAATGTACTTCCCGGTGAAAAGCACGAATTTTCCGAGTGAATATCTCTACAGAGCACGAATATTTCGAACACAATAGAATGCAGTGTGTTCGAATTTCCAAATATAAACTCACCCGCAGATTCCTGAAGCAATTCGTATGTGTTACAAATATAGATACCGTGTATGCAATATCGCTTGTTGTCTATCTATCACGTGTGAAAAGACAGTTTGTCAGTTCAGTGCAAAATAGTGTGATATTTAAACTGTGGTTTAATATTTTACCTTTTGTTCACGCTACATAAAATGTAGTGTGACTTTTAATGCGTAAGCTATTCATATTTTACTTCGTGTTCGATTCTTGTCGCCATGGCGACGGATTAGAACGCAAGGACTGCGATAAAGACATGCCTTCATTTGCGACGGATTTAGGAATGATACATATGGTGAGAGAATAAACGTATGGCGGGTGGATTTTGTAACGGTTTCGTCGCAGTAGCCAAAATAAGGGTGTTTTTATTGCAATTTCATATTTCAATATCAAACACAGTATCGTGTATCAAGTCGTTGTGCAGACGTTTGTGTCAAATTGCTATGTGATGATGTCGTGTAAACTCCTCCTTGGTTTAAATCATAGAAATAATTGAAATCCGGGAATAATAGAAAATTGCTATCGGAAGACTACTTTGTTTTCGTCCATGACACGCAATTACACCGCGATGTAATGAAATGCCGGTACACTTCGATAAAAACAACCACTGCACTAGTTTGAAGCATGTAGACACTCTCACGATATGACAAACGTAGTTACAGACAATATTAGACAACTGACGTATTTCTTTCATCTCATTTAAATGACGATATAGTAAAACGCTAACTACATAAACTTACCTAGTTATTTAAGACATGGCGTGCAGAGAATGTCGGGTCGTTCAACTCGAGTTTTAGAGTGATCACAATTTCTGTAGCCTGCCAACTACATAGGCCTAGATGTATTTGAAGGCAAAGTTGACCTTTCTCTCTTTTAATCATGACTTTTAAGCGATTGGATACATTCGGTGGGTAAAAGACAATGCGTTTGGCTACACATTGTCAAATAAAAGTAACAACCTTTTCATAACCTCATTCACTGTTGCATGACTCAATCTAATCATACACCGTACCATGCCAGCGAGGCTCGAATCAGTGTTGTGATAGATGTGTATAGTATCATCACGTCTACTAAATTGTACACTGAAACATTTTACCATGCATGTACTGTACATGCTGTACACCTACACAAATATGGACCCCTAACGCCGTTATTCTGCAAGTATCATAGGTAGATCTTATACAGATAGACTGGTTTAGAATTGAAAGCAATATTCTTCAATTTTATTTATCAGAGGTCTACAAATGAAGCGAGAAATTCGCAATATTACTTAGATTTCACCATTATGGATGGGTCAGTGATAGATTCAGTGGGGCACTCATGTATTCTTTTCACTAAACTTTGCAACATTAAAATCGAGAAGTGTTTTCGTCAGTCGTCTTATGCCAGACACATCAATTGAACAAATTAAGAACTTTGTTAACGAAATATGTGGGCCTGATACTTTCCAGAATGGCTGTAAATTAAACACACGCTTCGACACATACTCATCGTTTAGAATAGATGTAAATGAGAGTAATATAAATAGTATCCTACGCCCAGAAATATGGCCAGAAGGGCTACTTGTAAAGCCTTATTACTTGTCGAAATCTGAGCTTATGGAAAAAAGAGAGAAGACGCGTCATGGTGTTACTGCATCCAAATAAATCATGACTGACATCAACATAGCGAGCTACAATTTGAGGGGACTGAAATCCTCTCGCGGTGTTATTCATGATTTGCTTGATCGTTGCGACATTTTACTTGTCCAGGAACATTGGCTCAGCAAGGATAACCTTACGGAGCTCACCACATTACATACAGATTTTACCTCAGTTGGTGTGAGTGCTATGGATCTCTCACACAGTGTTCTCACTGGGAGACCCTATGGAGGTGTTGGCATTTTGTGGCGCAGCAAACTTGATGGAGTTTCGCCTATTGTAATTCATGGGGAATGTCGAGTTGTGGGTATTCGTATCAAGACGGCGGGCAACCCTGATTTAGTAATTTTAAATGTATATTTCCCAACTGCGAACTCTGATCCGGATGAGTACCAGCGTATTTTAGGCCTATTACAGGACACTATAACTAATCTAAACACCTGTTGCTGTCTTATCGCCGGGGACTTCAATGCTGATCCAGGGAGAAATCAACATGAATATGATTTGTTGGAAAACTTTTCTAAGGACAATAACTTTGTTATTGCGGATATTGATCGTCTTTCACCAAACACTTATACATATTTAAGCGACTCTTGTCTGGCTCAAAGCTGGCTTGATCATTTTGTCTGTACACAAGCTGTAAACAGGATCATCGAAAGTATTCATGTAAACTATGACACTTTATCCTCAGATCATTTTCCAGTATTTTGTTCACTTCAGATCAATTTACTTCCAATGTTGAGTTCGACACCTAAACACACATCTTTTAAACCTAAATGGGATAAGGCTAAGGAGACTCATTTAAATAACTATTCTGTGTTATGTAACAAGCTTCTTTCGAGAGTGATAATTCCTAACGAGGCACTTGCCTGTACTGATACAGAATGTACCATTCATCATGAACAGATCGATAACTTTTATAATGATACAATTTTAGCTTTAAAGTTAGCAGCAGAAAAAACTATTCCAAATGGTCCTGATTGTAACATGCGTGCAATTCCGGGGTGGAACGATCTAGTTAAAGACCACCATCATAAAGCTCGAACAGATTTTTTGATTTGGAGGGATAATGGTTCTCCTAAATCTGGGCCCTTCTTTGAATTAATGCGAAAATCTCGAGCACAATTTAAAAGGCAATTGGCAAACTGTAGGAGAATTGAAAATGAATTGCGAGCTACTGCTCTTGCAGATAGCTTGAAAAATGATCCGAAGTCTTATTGGAGACAAGTCTCTAGACGCAAAGGTAAGGCAACCTCCCCTTCATCGGTGGACGGTTGCTCCGGAGATGAGAATATTGCCAACATGTGGAAAGAACACTACAGGGCTATTTTGACAAAAACTGGGAAAGATTTTACACCTGTTTTTGAGAATAACCACTATTGTAATGACATGCTTGTACACCATGACGAAATGCGTGACCTAATTAAGGCTCTTAAAACAGGTGTGTCTGCTGGTAGGGATGGCATTAGCCCGGAACATCTGAAGAATTCACCGCCCAGAGCGTCCGTCTTATTAGCAATGTGTTTTTCTTCTATTTTCATCCATGGCTTTGTACCCAAACAGCTAATGTCAACTATAATTGTTCCTATTCCTAAGGATCCCGGTGGGGACATTTGCGATAAATCAAACTATCGCCCTATAGCTGTGGCAACAACTGTATCTAAACTTCTAGAGAGGGTATGGTTAGCCCGTTCCATGGACTGTCTTTCAACCACCGACAATCAGTTTGGTTTTAAACCAGCACATGGTACTGATATGTCAATTTTTGTACTAAAGGAGATTCTAAACCATTATAAGCAACACAATACACCTGTTTTTGTAACATTTATGGATGCTTCAAAAGCATTTGATTATGTTCGACATGATATTCTTTTTAGTAAATTAGTGACTAGAGGTGTTAAACCATTTTTGTTAAGAGTTTTAGCGTATTTGTACCGCTACCAAGAATTTGTTGTAAAATGGAACGGAAGCCTCTCCGAAGGGTTTCATCCAACTAACGGCGTTAAACAAGGTGGAATTTCGTCACCTATATTCTTTACAATCTATTTAGACACACTTAGCAAGACTCTTTCATCTCTTCCGTTTGGCTGTCTTGTTGGTGGCCTAAAACTGAATCACTTGATATATGCTGATGATATAGTTTTATTCTCTACAGGGGCGTATGGCCAACAAATGTTGGTTGACTGTTGCGGACAATACGGCAATAGCTGTTCAATTATTTTTAATGAGAAAAAAACTGTATGCATGTTGTTCCAAGCAAATACAAGGAAAGTTAGCCAGGTTCCTATTTATTTAAATGAAAGATCTCTTAGTTATGTAAATGTCTATAAGTATCTTGGTGTTTTAATTACTCCCGATTTTAAAGATATTGTTGATATTGAGGCGAAGATTCGTCTTTTTTATGCCAGAGGAAATGCAGTTATCCGTGACTTTAAATATACGTCACTTTCTGTTAAGTGTCATTTGTTTTCTGTTTATTGTGACATTCCGTATTGTTCCTACCTGTGGAGTAACTTTACTGTCAGTACTTTTAATATGATTAGAAAAGCATTTGCTCAGGTTTTTAGAAAATTGACCGGTTTTAAACATTCTGTTATTCAAAGCAACCGTGCATTGTTTGTAAGTTTGTATGTCTGTACTTTTGATGAAGTTTTAAGAAAAAAAAACAAGTGCTTTTTACCAACGAATTTCGGCATCTCAAAACCCGATTATTGCGAGTGTTTTATATAACACCTTTGTCACCAAAAGTACTTTGTGGAATGTGTGGGGCCAGAGGATTTTTTAATCCGTCTTTTTTCCCCTTTTCTATTTTTTCTTCAGTATATGGAATTTTTTTTCTATTCCGAAATAAATAAATAATAAATAAAATAATAAGCAATCGATATTATACCTGTCAGTCAAATATTGCTAAAAACGTTGAAAATCAATAATATCATATTCGGTTTTATGTGTTTACGCGATATAATAGACCAACAATCGTTTTGCAACAGTTTTCACCGAAAGAAGAGTCCGAAAGAAATTTCCAGATCTGCCAGGAGGGAAAACCACTAGGACTCCCTCACCACCAGAGGTCACTCACGCATTCAACCAAAAATCAGATACACCAACGTTTTTACTGTCATTGGTATTAAACTTTTCTTAAATATTTTCACTCTACGCTAATTTCAGATGATATTGTCTTTTAAAGATGTGAAATGTTTGCCAAGATAGTCTAAAATTGCCAAATCTCCCCTACCAATGACACTACCATTAGATGTGCTGACCTTTACTATAATGATGCTATTTAATTTTTTAAGAACATATTTTAACCCTATATAAGTTATAAAGAATAGTTTCTGATACTTGATGGTGCTGTCTTGTAAAGCATGGAGGGAAACCCCCTATAGGCCCTAGCCATAGGCCACCCCCCCCCCCCACATGAGGGGTACACATCCCATGGCCAGTCTCAAGCTCTTCCCCCTACCTCTTACTACGTTACAGCTACCTAGCTCGCGCTGTATATATATATAGATCTTTCAACACTTCATATTATATATATATAAAACTGAGTATTTTATTTTCCTCCAAGAAACGTTTGCGTATATAGCGGACAAGATCAAAGTGTGTTGTAGAGGAAGTTATATTGAATCTACTAGTTAAGTCAAGTGTGACATATTTGCTGAATGTGAACTACATTTTCAAGTATGTTCTGCAGCTGTGAAATGACGCATGTGTACGTGTGCACGTCTTTTTTTATATACATTCCAAACCCATGCTGTGTACCGTAATATGACAAAATTGTATGTTTGATATTGGTGAATTTACACAAGATTTACTGGTGAATTATATATGTGGTGAACATGAATTGATATGTGGAGATGAATGGTGATAACCCCCACCTAAAGTATACATACAAATGCACACACATATCCACTGATCGAATATGAATATTGAATGAAACAAAGTATGTTCAATTAAGATTAATTTCACAAAGCAAAATAAAGGATAGATTTAGAGATATAGAATGACGTTTTGGTATACGGTAGTTCTCCTTTGGAGGATGTGGTGGCCCTAAAAAGGGCCGTTTTGTTTGTGTACGCTAAGCATACAATTTTACTTGGAACTGGTGTACTTTGTAACTGCTTTGGTTCCCTCACTGACGGCGTGCTTAGCGAGCTCACCGGGCAGCAAGAGACGTACAGCAGTCTGGATCTCTCTGCTAGTGATCGTAGAACGTTTGTTGTACTGAGCTAGGCGAGAAGCTTCAGCGGCAATGCGTTCGAAGACATCGTTGACGAAGCTGTTCATTATGGACATAGCTTTTGATGAAATACCAGTATCGGGATGAACTTGTTTCATCACTTTATAGATGTAGATACCATAGCTTTCACGTCTTCTCCTCCTTCTCTTCTTCTCACCACCACGTCCTTTGCCGCCTTTGCGACCCTTCTTACCACCTTTACCTGTAGACTTTGGGGGCATATTGATAACGTCGTACAATAAAGACGAGAATGAAATGTCATGGAAAATAACCTATATTTATAGATAAAAATATGCAAATTGAGGATTGTGTGTCATAAAATTATGAATTGCGAACGTCAGGGAAAACAAATAAAGCGACACAGTATCATTTATCAATAGAAGAAAGTGAAAGTAAGAGAGAAGAACGTCACCGAAAACGTTTCTTGCAACAATGTTTCGTAGCTTTCATATGCGTACAATAAATTTTGATTGGTGAGTATGACCGTCGCGTGATTTCATTGGTTGAAAGTTTACTCATGTATGATCCCACATAAGCATATAAAATGTCCTGTTTTCGTGACAATTTTTCACAAATTTTCTAAACTCATTTCAAAGTGAACGAATTGATTATTATGTCTGGACGTGGAAAAGGCGGTAAAGGCAAGCGTGGTAAGGCAAAGAGCCGTTCAGCTCGTGCTGGTTTGCAGTTCCCAGTTGGCCGTGTTCATCGTTTCCTACGGAAGGGTAACTACGCAAAGAGGGTCGGTTCTGGTGCTCCAGTTTATCTGGCTGCCGTGATGGAATATCTGGCTGCCGAAATCCTAGAGCTTGCAGGCAACGCTGCTCGTGACAACAAGAGAACAAGGATCATCCCCCGTCATTTGCAGTTGGCTGTCCGTAATGACGAAGAGCTAAACAAGCTTCTGGGTGGTGTAACTATTGCCCAGGGTGGTGTATTGCCAAACATCCAGGCAGTACTCTTGCCAAAGAAAAGCCAAAAGAAATAATTTGTGTACTTCTTGAATACCCAAACCAAACGGCCCTTTTCAGGGCCATCACATCCTTCAAAAAGAGAACTACCGTATATCAACATAACACATCACATAACAATTTGCATTCAAATCAAGTTTTAGCATAATTCATAATATCGCCGAATAAGTTGCAAACGTTTGTCGTCCAATGATTATGATATACATATTGATTCGTAATATTTTAGGTTCTCTCATCTAGTACTAAACATAAAGGCCCAGTTACACGATGCAACTCATGAAGCAATTCGTCGCATGCAACGAGGCTTGCAACTGCGACGGGAGCGCGTACACGATGCAACTAGTTGCATGGTGAGTCGCAAGAGCTAACTGTTGCACATGCGTAAATATATAAAAGTTACAGGTCATCGAGGTCAAGTCTTCTAGCGGCAGGAATTTGGCAAAAATGCTATGAAATTGCTAATATTTACGAATAAAATGACTGAAAACTTGTTGAGGTATCGATAGTAAAACTCTATTCAATTCGAAGTTCGTTTAGGGCGATGTTGATCTTTCCGATGTCGCTACTTGCATTCAAGTTGGAAATAAAATGATATTCAGCGGAAATCAAGCATTCATAGACATTGCATACTATTTATAAGTGGTAATCGTGGTGATAAATCGAAATGATATAAAAAATACTTGCTGAAATAGAATATTTATACTAAAAACATGGCGGCCATAACATTGAACGTCATTTGATACGTAGGTATATGTCAAAGGTTATTGCTTGCGACGCGACGAAGTGGTTACACGGTGCAACTCACGAAGCAACTCGAGAAGCAACTTGCGACGCGTCGCAAGGAAACCGACATGTCGGTTTCCTTGCGACGCACCTTGCAACGTCGCAAGACCCTGCGACGAGGCGAGTACACGATGCAATTCGTCGCATGCGACGAATTGCATTGTGCGTTGCTAGTCGAGTTGCATCGTGTAACCGGGCCTTTATGAATATCACGTGGTTTTAACTCATGACCAAGTTTGATGCGTTTCATCGCCATTATTTTGTCGTCTGTGTGTACAGTTATAAATTTACCGCTGTAAATGATATCAACCATTTCCCAACGATCATAAGGGACAAGGTTTATATCTAAAATTGAAGAAAAAAATGTTGAATGTCATAGACGTCTTGATCGGGACAGATGACCTGAACATTTAGTTCATTTGAATATTTTCACAATGAAGGTCGGGTTAGTACATAGTATTATCCAACATTTGATGAAAACTAAAGTGTTAAAGGAAAATGTGTGAAGATCTTAGACAGCAAAGTTTGTTTAAACAGTCACGAGTTCTTTCACTCGCCACCAATAGCCCTGCTATCATTGTTGCTTCCGTCTCCTTCATCTTGAGGACGAAATTTGCTTCTGACAGCGGACCACAACGTTTTCAAACAGTGCCTCCCCAGTGTCTGTCTAAAAGGCCCAGTTACACGATGCAACTCATGAAGCAATTCGTCGCATGCGACGAGGCTTGCAACTGCGACGGGAGCGCGTACACGATGCAACTAGTTGCATGGTGAGTCGCAAGAGCTAACTGTTGCACATGCGTAAATATATAAAAGTTACAGGTCATCGAGGTCAAGTCTTCTAACGGCAGGAATTTGGCAAAAATGCTATGAATTGCTAATATTTACGAATAAAATGACTGAAAACTTGTTGAGATATCGATAGTAAAACTATATTCAATTCGAAGTTCGTTTAGGGCGATGTTGATCTTTCCGATGTCGCTACTTGCATTCAAGTTGGAAATAAAATGATATTCAGCGGAAATCAAGCATTCATAGACATTGTATACTATTTATAAGTGGTAATCGTGATGATAAATCGAAATGATATAAAAAAAATACTTGCTGAAATAGAATATTTATACTAAAAACATGGCGGCCATAACATTGAACGTCATTTGACACGTAGGTATATGTCAAAGGTTATTGCTTGCGACGCGATGAAGTGGTTACACGGTGCAACTCGAGAAGCAATTTGCGACGCGTCGCAAGGAAACCGACATGTCGGTTTCCTTGCGACGCACCTTGCAACGTCGCAAGACCCTGCGACGAGGCGGGTACATGGTGCGTTGCTAGTCGAGTTGCATCGTGTAACCGGGCCTTAAATGTCTCTCAAAAGTGTAAACATTCATCACAATAAATGCGCGACATAGCCGCGGGCGGCGCTGTTCAACATACGGGCATTTATTCTTGACTGTCTGTTTGTCGTCAAAGCCACAGCAGACGGCAGCAGACGCCTGTGACATTTTGTCATTTTGTGTATATCATGAATACGCGAAAAAAACTGATAGATTTCAAACGTTTGAATGACATTGACATAGGACGAAGTAGCACACAAACAAGAACTGCTTCAAAGTCACAACTGTACTCGGTGGAAAGAATAATTTCAAAACGAGTAAAGGCTAAGGTGAGTTTACAATTTTGTTGATTCTGTCGTCTGCAAGTACTGCAACTATAAATACGTTTGCGGTTTAGTGGCATGACAATGTTTAGTGCTAAACTGAAATAAACTGACATTCTTCTCAGAAAATGAAAATAACAATGATACAGACATAAACAAAAATATGCTTGAATTGTTGATACAGTTTTATCCAATCTTTTGTTGTAAACGAACCTTTCATATCTTTTTCCACAAACTTTAGTATCAAATTTTCGTAAATAATTTTTGAAAAATAAAATCTTACGAGTTTTCAATCACCTACCAAAACTACGTCATGTACAAGTAAAAATTCGGAAACTTTGGAAACAAAAACCTCCTGATTCTGAAACTGTGAAAGCAAACAAAATTACATCAGAGAAAGACAACACAGTAAACTGTAAACACACCCAAAAAAATGGTACTGTAAATGTGTTAGTATGATAATATGAAAGAAAGCTGGTTAGTTAGAGCTAGACATTCTGGGCATTCTTCAGTATATTTCAACAACAACATGTGATATTCCCTTTTCTTCTCAGAGAATTGAGTACTTATTGAAATGGAGTAACTACCCAAGTTGGCAAGCAACGTGGGAGCCTGAAGAAAACTTAAACAAAACCCTATTAAAAGGTTTCTACTCTCCTGTCATAGCAGACTTTAGCATTGAAGAAAACCTCACGAATTTCTATGTAAATATTGGTAAGGAAATTACCCAGTCAATTTATTAAAATATACTAGTGGCCATATGAGGGTTTGGTATTTATTTTTGGATTTTTAATTTATAAAACAATGTTATCACGGCTTCCTACTTGAAATATCAATAATAAATATAAAAAATTTAAACCATGTCTATGTTTTTCACTCAATACATTGCCAAAAGCTACAAAATGTGTAAAAAAAAAAAAAAAAAGGTTTGTTATTGCATGTACAATAACAGGCATCATCATAATAATCATGTATTTATATTTTGTTGGTATTGAGTTACAAACAACCATTTTGCATATATAGTTTCACATTGATCTTGGAATTAAGCCATTATAAATTTATTATAGACTGAAAATGAAAAAAAAATAATACCAAATCCTCATCCATATGGTCACTTTAAACCCCATTGTTAAAAGTGTTCTTTGTTTACTGATTGAATGTTAGATTATTTTTGTTCAGGATATTAGAGGAAATACCAGATTTAAACTTAATAATGCCTCTCACTTAATGCCAGCACTAGCTGCAAATGAGATGTCATCAAATAAACAAAGATATATTCACTGAAAATTGGTCAACTTTGTACAAAACCGGGGGTCTATTACATGTATCAGTGTAGTGACAAGTTTAAATACTCTTAATGGTGTACAATATATAAACATCTTTTAAAAAAAAACACATTCTAGTTGTGTGTGTGTGTGTGTGTATATAATTGGGAAGACTATTCCAGTGGTTTATACTTGTATGGACTTTGGACAGTTTATATTGATGCCCTCTAGTGTCACAATGTCTGATCTTAACAAAATCAGTCACTCTAGTATCATATTTCCCCGACAGAATTGTGTATAGTTCAACCATGTCGCCCCGTAGCCGACGGTAAACCAAAGTAGGTTGGTTCAAATGTCTTAACCTTTCCTGGTACGACAAAACTTGATTGGCATATTCCAGGTGTGGCCGGGCCAGACACTATGTGTTGACTGTTGTCATTATTATAAATCTGAAAATCAAAGTATTTGTAATAATTTTAAATCTACTTACCCAGGATTACACTGAGATTGGTGAATATCCAATTCATGTAAACATTCATAACGCGAAATAAACAGAGAACATAGTGATACCGTTTGTGTTTTAAGGACTGGAACTAAACACGATGATGACGAACTAAAGACTGAACTATCGTAGTGCTTCGAACTTAGAATAGAATCTTTTCCGAACAACAACAAAGTTACCATGTGGACGCCTAAAGTGTTCTTCTCGATCGACAAACATCAATAACATGGTCGTAGAACGCAAGACGCAGCTGCAAAACAAAACCGTGATATGAAGCGAAAACTGCGACGTCAACATCGTCGATTGAAAGTACTACAGAAAAAGTCATTTATTTTTTATTCAAAATGATTTACGTTCAACTTGGTGATCTCTTACGTTTGTTAAGCTTTGTTTTATTCAGCGGTTATCAATATATCCAATGTGATGTTTTTTACTTTTACCTGTACGTAAACTCACAAGATATACATGTTGTCAAATGGGATGTGCTGTACACTGTATTTTACAACCTCAGTACTAGTGGCAACCAATTATAGATCTTGCAACACTTCATGTTATTTTCAAAGGTATTTAATATATGCAGGAGTATGAAATTTGAATGTTAAAATATAAATTCAGAAAAAAAAAACCTCTGCTGATAACAATTTACGTAGCAGAAGAAATACTGACAATATTTGTTTTGCAGGGTAAATTTTGTGCTATGAATGTTAGTTTACTTTTAATTACTTCTCACCTCTCACCTCCAACTAGGACCAAGTTAACTACGTCCATCGTTTGTCGACCGATGCCATGCTTTCAAAGAGCTAGTAGAATTCTTTACGACGTTACGACGTAATATTTCATTCAATAGACTCGGAGAGTTTCGGCTACACTTTCAACGTGTACGCGCACGTGTGACGTAGGAGATTTTGTGCTACTACGTCGCAATTTTGACCTACTTCTCTGCGTACTGACAAGTTTCGCGGGCGTTTCGAACGTGGCGATGGCTGTTTACACGTAAGTAAACAACGTGAAATTTCTTTTTAAAATTTTTGTAAAATCATAACTAATATAATAAAAAATTTTGATGCTTTTAGCAAGGTTGACCCTTCACAACATAATACACCTCAGTAATTTTGTTTTCCATGATAAAATATCTAAAATGCAGCCTTGAATCTGTGGCTGCCTTCACGTAACTGATTTTGCACAGAAATCACGATGTGTGATGATGACTGTCGCTGCAATCGTCAAGATACTACAGGGTGATTTTATTGTGAACATACGAGATTATTCAAGTACATATATATATATCTGCTTAATTATTTGTCTTGTCATAATTTTGAACCATACGGTTATTGTCATTGCGCTATTTATGTCATATAACCAAAACATTAATGTAATATTTAGGCTAACCATGTAATCTATTATTGATATACGTAAACGGCTAACCAAAGCAAAATTAGGTCACAGCTGGTACGCGAACGTGAACGTGAGTGAGTTGCGCGTTCGCGTACACGTTGAACGTGTAGCCGAAACTCTCTTTTGATAAATGTATCACCTGTATTTTACTTGAAAGTCTAAGATATGTCCGTCATTGGTAAAATATCTGACCGCAATATACAAGGTTTACTGTTATTGTTATTATTCAAATTTGTGTAAATATATCCCAAGACCACTAGTATGTCATGCCAGCGATGTATTCGAGATCTTTCAACCTCACGTACTACTACGATAGTTGAGTACTATAGCAATAAGCATCTTAGTACAAACAAGAAATTAATTCTGAGAGAATTTCATTAACTTTCAAATGTATTAAACAAGAATTGTTTTTTAAGTTTTCAAAAGATTATTCCACAGCTTGTTGTAAAAGGATGTTCTGTAATGTTTACATTCTTATTAGGTGAGGTAAAATGAATAATCTACCCGTAATAATCAACTTACAATTTGTTGTTTAATGAAATCTTAAAATCACAGCTTGGGATCCCAAGTGCGAATGAACGGAGCTTGGTGAAGCTGTTTTGTGAAAAAGAGCGGGAATTCCAACTCAGATAATAGTGGTCATTTGCAAGTGTGAAAGGACGTTGTTTGATATTACGTTCGCCTCAGCTCTATATAAACTATGGGGTAACGCTTGAGAAACCATAACAACGTAACTCCCCAAGTGAAAACAATATCTTACAATAATCATGTCTGGTCGTGGTAAAGGAGGTAAAGGTCTTGGAAAAGGAGGCGCCAAGCGTCATCGTAAAGTTCTTCGTGATAACATCCAGGGTATCACCAAACCAGCTATCCGTCGTTTGGCCCGCCGTGGTGGTGTCAAACGTATCTCTGGTCTCATCTATGAAGAAACCCGTGGCGTACTGAAGGTATTCTTGGAGAACGTCATCCGTGATGCCGTCACCTACACCGAGCACGCCAAGAGGAAGACCGTCACCGCCATGGATGTCGTCTATGCTCTGAAACGTCAAGGCCGTACTTTGTACGGATTTGGTGGTTAGATCCAACTACAGAAACCCAAACCAAACGGCCCTTTTCAGGGCCACCACATCCTCCAAAAAGAGAACTACCGAATCTAACTAAAGTAGTGTACATTTATTGATGCTTCCCCCAAGTTGCACAGACACTACACAAAAAGTGAATAAAATACAAGGCCAACATGATCTAGAACTTCAATGAAGTGATTGTTTGATTACGACCTAGGTTAGACCGAAGTAAACAAACCAAATATACATCAAATATACACTAATACCCATATCAGCTGTACAGCATGGCAGACATGCATGAACAACAGAGTATAACTGCATATCAAGATCAAATGACCATTTCATATTTTAGGTAGTCTAGTTCGTACGATTTATACCTTCACTCACAAAAAAAAACAGTCTGGTCACCCAGACTGTATTTTAGGAAACCCATTGTGATTCTTGTTGATATTAATATGGAATTACTCTGTTGTTCATGTTTGTCATCTTTATCCGTCCTATATATTGTTCTTTTCTGTTTATTTTGTGTATATTCTCCTTAAAACATGGTGAACTAAGCCTTAGCCCGTTCTGATCAACATACATGTATTCTGAGTGCTGATGTCGAGTCAAACATGCTGTGAGAATGTTTGTTTCTTAGGAGGTTACTATCAATCAAGTATCGGATTAGAATTTCAATTATATGTAAGTTGTCTGACCATCCATAGTCTGACTTATGATCTATAGAACAGTTGGTCTATTATTCTTGCAAATCAGAGTTGTACTGTTCTTTCGTCCGCGACACTGCGAAGCACCTTGGACGGTGCCGTAAAAGAGGATGTGGTTTACGACGATGTTGGTCTAGAAGAGAAGTTTGATCTTACGTAAACGCTAAAACTAATGTGAGAAAATCTGGGACTGAAATCCATTTTTTTTAAATAACGCGCACACAGTCAAGTGACAAAATAGACTAAAAATACATCGCCGAGGGCATCGTTATTATCCGTGGAACTGGATAAGTAGAGTGTCCCAACAACTGATCTTGCCAGTTTTACTTCAAAAGTGATAAGTAGATTATAGCGAACATATTTACTTGGCATTAATACGGATGTATTCTCTCTAACACTCACGACTTTAATAAAAGTTAACAAAACAGTTCATTTCTACAACATACTTCCATGGTATAATCGAGCACCTGAATGTGTTATTTCTCTTCAGTATCGTTTATCGCTACTGAACTCATAAAAATCCGTATTGAAGCATGTGTTCCATGTATTGCTGCATAACTGAGATACAAGCACACAGCTGACAATGAGGTATACAGTGAAAAGAAGCATTAGTATATACTAGTATATGCGAATTCTACATTATCACTTGTAAAGCTATTTCTCAGCAGTAAAATACACACGGAATATAGATATACAAGTAAATCAATGTGGATACGTATATACACAGCCATGGTATGTATGGCGCCCCCAATTTGTTTTTACTTTATACTTCTGTTTTTTTTCCAGTGGGTTAAATACGGCGTATTCCGGTTATCGAACTTCCGGTTGTTTCGCAGGAAAGTATCGCGAGAGGGCGCACCATATCTGACAAAGTGAGGGCCAGAATTTTCGTCATGGCATCTAATAGTATGGCGATGTATGAAGCTGTCAACAAAATGGTCGTAAAAGAACTCCGTGCATTCATAAAAGAGTGGAAAATTACCACTTCTAAATCTACTAGATATCGCCAGAAATGCTGTCAACCTTGGTCTTGAAACACTAGAAAATGATAATTTTCTGAGAGAACGGAAGAGGAGACGAATAGTGGATGTCAAGCATCAAAAGATAGAACTAATCGACAGCGGAAACATTGAAAGTTGGACGGAGGACCTTCGAAATATACCCGATGTAGACATGATAAACATATTTCTTTACCTTACTGGTGTCTGTTGCTTGACAAAAGAACGATTAGAAAATTACAAATCTGACAACAGCTTCCAATCTGATTAAAATCCGATGTAGATGTTGGCTGATCGTTCATTGCTATTTTACCTTCGTTATTTTGCCTGAATTGACCTTCTTGGTACATGTTTACATTTTTTAGCTTGCCTGATCGCCTCCTCTACGATCAGGCTAAAAAATTTAAACATGTACCAAGAAAAATAATATCAGGCAAAATAACGAAGGTAAAATAGCAATGAACGATTAGCCGACATCTACATCGGATTTTAATCAGATTGAACAGCTTCCAGCTACAGTCATTGCAATATTGAGAGTTCGGTCGACAATTACCAAGCCACATGTTTATATTGTAACTGATGTCGCCGCATACTTAGGCCTTTCTTGTTTATTAGAACAGTGGTGTAGCACCACGGGTGAAATCATAAAACTTTGTCCGGAAAAAAACATTTCATGTACTGGTTATAAGTTGGCATAAACATATTTGTATTGATATACTCATCTTTACTATCACACTTTGGTTAGCTTGCTATTCTTCATTCAGGACCATCAGTGTATAAAAAAACCCATTGAAGTCGGCAACGAATCATAAATATTGTTATTGTGATTGATGTACCACACCGCCCACCCCTTCAATGAATCGGCCTTCCATGTAACGTTTACGTGGTTCACTCATCATATACCATGTCTTATACCGATCTGATTAAAATCCGATGTAGATGTCGGCTGATCGTTCATTGCTATTTTACCTTCGTTATTTTGCCTGAATTGACCTTCGTGGTACATGTTTACGTTTTTGTCCTGATCGGTAGAGAGGCGATCAAACATGTACCACGAAGGTCAATTCAGGCACAATAACGAAAGTAAAATAGCAATGAACGATTAGCCGACATCTACATCGGATTTTAATCAGATTGGTTTTATACAAGCTGCAATAACTGTAGCGTATATTGTGATTTTGAGGGTTCTTTCCTCTGTTTTTGTACCTTTTTCCGTTCCGATGTTTGACTGGAAGCAATCGCTACAATTTCTCCAACGGTAACGCAAATGGACGAGGTCACACTGAAAACGTGAGTGAGATGTCAGTGTACTACTCGTTTCAAAATGTTGCTACTTTTGGGTTTTCCTCACGGTCGAATTGCAGAGCCAAACTTACGCGAAATATTAGGAGAACAAGAGGTTAATTTGCTATTTCGTTATTTGATGGGCGATAATGCAATATTATAGCGTAAAGTTACGGGGAATGACAGAAAATCTTTAGTCAGTGGTTACGATGCCTATAGACTCTATGCTTTGCAACAATGCTCTACAATTCTGGCCCTCACTTCCGGTTCTAAAACAGCGCCCCTAGTGGCCAAACAATCATATCTTTTATCTTTTCGGGGCTTCTTCGATAACCGGAATACGGCGTATTGCGTATACATTCTTTTAACTCTCGCCTGCCACCTGTTGATAATACTAACATTTAAAAACTAATAATATTCTAAAATGTCGGTTATAGGGATATCAGAGAGGTTTATTATTTTGTATCTAAACACTTTAAAATATCTTAAAAGAGATAATCATTATGTTTTCAAAAGGCATTTCTCCAGAGCTTGACGTAAAATGAGAATCCTGTTACAGAAGTAATGTTTACATTCTTATTAGCTGAGGCATAATAAATAATCTACCAATAATAATCATCTAACACTTTGTTGTTTTATGAAATCTTAAAATCACGGCTTGGAATCCTAAGTGTGAATGAACGAGCTTGGTGAAGCTGTTTTGTGAAAAAGAGCGGGAATTCCAACTCAGATAATAGTGGTCATTTGCAAGTGTGAAAGGACATTGTTTGATATTACGTTCGCCTCAGCTCTATATAAACTATGGGGTAACGTTTGATAAACCATAACAACGTAACTCCCCAAGTGAAAACAATATCTTACAATAATCATGTCTGGTCGTGGTAAAGGAGGTAAAGGCCTTGGAAAAGGAGGCGCCAAGCGTCATCGTAAAGTTCTTCGTGATAACATCCAGGGTATCACCAAACCAGCTATCCGTCGTTTGGCCCGTCGTGGTGGTGTCAAACGTATCTCTGGTCTCATTTACGAAGAAACCCGTGGTGTTCTGAAAGTATTCTTGGAGAACGTCATCCGTGATGCCGTCACCTACACCGAGCACGCCAAGAGAAAGACCGTCACCGCCATGGATGTCGTCTATGCTCTGAAACGCCAAGGCCGTACTTTGTACGGATTTGGTGGTTAGATCCAACTACAAAAACCCAAGCCAAACGGCCCTTTTCAGGGCCACCACATCCTCCAAAAAGAGAACTACCGAATCTAACTAAAGTAGTCTACATTTGTTGATGCTTCAAGTTTCTAACTGGAAGTTGCACGAGGCCCTACACGAAAAGTGAATAAAATACAATCCCAACATGATCTAGAAACTTCAATGAAGTGATTGTTTGATTACGACCTAGGTTAGACCGAAGTAAACAAACCAAATATATACTAATACCAATATCAGCTGTACAGCATGGCAAACATGCATATTTTACGAAACACATTCTGATTCTTGTTGATATTAATATGGAATTAGTCTGTTGTTCATGTTTGTGTTTGTCATCTTTGTCAGTCTTATTATTAAATATTGTTCTTTGTTTTTTGTGTGTGTATATTGTCCATTGCGAACTAAGCCCTAGCCCGAGTGCTGATGATCAATCGAGTATCGGATTAGAATGTCGATTAAGAGTCTAATCATCCATAGTCTGACTGATCTATAGGACAGCTGGTCTAGCCGTGGATGTACTAGGCTCACTAATGGTCTACCATTCTTGCAAATCAGAGCTGTACTGTTATTTCTTCCGCGACACTGCGAATCGTCTTGGACGGTGTCGTAAAAGAGTTTACGACGACGATGTTGGTCTAGAAGAGAAGTTTGATCTCACGTAACCGCTAAAATTAATATCAGTGAAAGAATCTTGGACTGAAATCCTGGTTTCTACAACAAAGTGTAGTATTCTCCGTTTTTAGAGCGCACACAGTCAAGTGACCAAAAACACTAACAATACATCGTTGAGGGCATCGTTATCATCCGTGGAACTGGATAAGTACTGTAGAATGCCCCCAACGAATGATCTTGCCAGTTTTACTTCAAAAGTGATAAGTAGATTATAGCGGACAGATTTACTTTGCATTATTATGGATGTATTCTCTCTACCACCCATGACTTTAATAACAGTTAACAAAACAGTTCATTTCTACAACACACTTCCATGGTATAATCGAGCACCTGAATGTGTTATTTCTCTTCAGTATCGTTTATCGTTACTGAACTCATAAAAATCCGTATTGAAGTATGTCGAGACATGGTTATTTCAGTATGTGTTCCATGTATTGATGCATAACTGAGATACAAGCACACATCTGACAATGAGGTCAAAGATAAGTAGATTATAGCGAACAGATTTACTTGGCATAAATATGGATGCATTCTCTCTAACACCCACGACTTTAATAACAGTTAACAAAACAGTTCATTTCTACAACATACTTCCATGATATAATTTCTCTTCAGTATCGTTTATCGTTACTGAACTCATAAAAATCCGTATTGAAGTATGTCGAGACATGGTTATTTCAGTATGTGTTCCATGTATTGATGCATAACTGAGATACAAGCACACAGCTGACAATGAGGTCAAGAAATACAATGGAAAGAAACATTAGTACATGCATAGTTAAACAATGCGAATTCTACATTATCGCATGTAAAGCTATTTCTCAACCGTAAAATACTAGTAGTGGATGTAATGCATAAATTCGACATCTGGTGACTAACAGTATGAATAAATGCTGACATTTGGTGCCCCCCTTGCTTTTTATTGTTCCGCTACTTATTATGCCTTGACGTTTGTATCGCTCGCCCTCAGTCTCCGTCTCAGTCTAAAATTTAAGGTCACAAAGTTCAAGTTTGTATTTGGAAGAAAGTTTCATCAGCTTGTGCATGTTTATGAATACATACATATAGTATTTTGTCATATATAGGAGATACCAAAATATATGGACAATTACACAGTACTTGGGTATACGTATATACTAGTAGGTATATGAACACATACATACGGAATATAGATATATAAGTAAATCAATGTGGATACGTATATACACAGCCATGGTATGTATGGCGCCTCCAATTTACTTTTACTTTATACTCCTGTTTTTATTCAGCGGGTTATACTTTCTTTTGACTCTCGTCTGCCACCTGTTGATACTTAGGCCAGGTTGTTTGTCCTTGTTAGTCGGATCTACGGAGCGGTGCAAGCTATCCATGTACCAGTTGTATTTGTTAATTTACCGAGCCCAGGTCCGAGGTTTTCTTACAAAACCATTATGTCATTTACTGTGAAATTTTTCTGAAATGTCCTTGGTCATTTTTATCAGTAAAATTAATAGTACATGTATATCAATACAACCATTTCTTTGTACGACTTTTATTAATTTGTTGTCAAAAATTAAATGATTCGCGTGAGTGTCATTCCTTTTGACCGTGTATTGTGTCGAAGAGATATAAATCGGAATTCTTCAAGTTTGTATCAGAAAATACAATATATGATTAGAGCATTTAAATTGTGTATGCATTAGAGTCATGTTGTTTGGTTTGGTAGTTCTCTTTTTGGAGGATGTGGTGGTCCTGAAAAGGACCGTTTGATTTGTGTATGTTGGGCATACGAATTATTTGGAGCTGGTATACTTGGTTACGGCTTTGGTTCCCTCACTGACGGCGTGCTTGGCAAGCTCACCGGGCAGCAAGAGACGTACAGCAGTCTGGATTTCTCTGCTCGTGATGGTGGATCTCTTGTTGTATTGGGCAAGACGGGAAGCTTCAGCTGCAATACGTTCGAAAATATCGTTGACGAAGCTGTTCATGATAGACATGGCCTTAGATGAGATACCAGTGTCTGGGTGAACTTGTTTCATAACTTTGTAGATGTAGATACCATAGCTTTCCTTTCTACGTCTCTTTCTCTTCTTGTCACCACTTCGTACAGCTTTAGCCTGCCCGGCTTTCTTGGCAGCTTTTCCACTTCCTTTGGAAGGCATGTTTGATTTCAATCGGATGATGGTTTCAGTGTGTTGAGGCAATGCAAACGGTGCACTTTTTATAACCAAAGAAATGCAAATGAGGAATTCTAATGATAATGAAGTGATAGGCGGGAAAGAGAAAATTCAATAAGAATTATCACCTTCTATATATGCATCTAACTTCGCGCCAAATAACTCTTTGTCATTGGTTAGGTTTGCAGCTCATTACCAGTTCGTTGTTGTGATTGGCCAAAAATGACTGTTGGCAGAATTCTCCCTTCGGCTATAAATTTGGACAGTTTGGTGGTAGGTTCAGTCATTTAACATCAGTAGACAGTACTCACAAAAAACCAACAACTTCATAATGTCTGGACGTGGTAAAGCAGGTAAAGCTAAGGGTAAAGCAAAGAGCCGTTCCAGCCGTGCTGGTTTACAGTTCCCAGTCGGACGTGTGCACCGTTTCCTTCGCAAGGGCAACTATGCTAAACGTGTTGGTGCAGGTGCCCCAGTCTACTTGGCTGCCGTTCTCGAATACTTGGCTGCTGAAATCCTAGAGTTGGCAGGAAATGCTGCTCGTGACAATAAGAAGACCAGAATCATTCCACGTCACTTGCAACTGGCTGTCCGTAATGACGAAGAATTGAACAAACTGATGGGCGGTGTCACCATTGCTCAGGGTGGTGTATTGCCAAACATCCAGGCAGTACTTTTACCAAAGAAGACTCAATCCAAAAAGTAAATCGTATGCTATGCATACGCAAACCAAACGGTCCTTTTCAGGACCACCACATCCTCCAAAAAGAGAACTACCAAACCTTCAGTAAACACACCAATATTTCTTTTCTGATGTCTTGCCTCTTTTTAATACAGAGAAATACATTACACAATACGCAACAAAAATTAGGAAATAAAGAATGGAAATTGAGTTCATGGTACAAACAAGTACCAGTCCAAATACAATGATATGGTACCACACCCTTGTCAACACAGGTGGACTTACTTGAGAATGGCACAACTTGAGTTCAAGTAAAAGGACAATTCTAAGTCTGGGTAAAACTTCTGCTTTATTTCAATAACTACGTTTGACCGCACAGAGTCTTTATTCAAGGGCTAAAATACAAAAATAATATAAACTAAAATGGAAATTACTAGAAAAGAGTATGGTATCCTTAGCTTTACCTGTACTCTCTGCCACACTCGTGACTATCATTTCTTGGCTTTGGATCCTAATTAAATGACATGGAGGGTTGATGGGAAAACGAACTCTTCACCTCTTGTAACCATAAACGTTTGAGAGAGACTTATTTATCGACTTTTACTTCTGATTTGACTTAAGAATTATTAAAACATTTAAAATCGTGTAAATTTATGGTTAAATTACAACTACTCACAGTCCCTGATAGAGGGACTGTGAACTACTGTTGCACATTAAGTCAAGTCGTGTGTTGGCCTATAGTTTTACGACATTGTAAATTTGATAGTGATGTCATTGATAATACTAACATTTAAAAACTAATAATATTCTAAAATGTCGGTTATAGGGATATCAGAGAGGTTTATCATTTTGTATCTAAACACTCTAAAATATCTTAAAAGAGATATTCATTATGTTTTCAAAAGGCATTTCTCCAGAGCTTGACGTAAAATGAGAATCCTGTTACAGAAGTAATGTTTACATTCTTATTAGCTAAGGCATAATAAATAATCTACCAATAATAATCATCTAACAATTTGTTGTTTCATGAAATCTTAAAATCACGGCTTGGAATCCGAAGTGTGAATGAACGAGCTTGGTGAAGCTGTTTTGTGAGAAAGAGCGGGAATTCCAACTCAGATAATAGTGGTCATTTGCAAGTGTGAAAAGACGTTGTTTGATATTACGTTCGTCTCGGCTCTATATAAACTATGGGGTAACGCTTGGGAAACCATAACAACGTAACTCCCCAAGTAATCATGTCTGGTCGTGGTAAAGGAGGTAAAGGTCTTGGAAAAGGAGGCGCCAAGCGTCATCGTAAAGTTCTTCGTGATAACATCCAGGGTATCACCAAACCAGCTATCCGTCGTTTAGACTTAAAATTAAATATTGTTCTTTGTTTTTGTGTGTATATTGTCCATTGCGAACTAAGCCCTAGCCCGAGTGCTGACGATCAATCGAGTATCGGATTAGAATGTCGATTAAGTGTCTGGCCATCCATAGTCTGACTGATCTATAGGACATCTGGTCTAGCCATGGATGTACTAGGCTCACTAATGGTCTAGCATTCTTGCAAATCAGAGTTGTGCTGTTACTTCTTCCGCGACACTGCGAAGCACCGTGGACGGTGCCGTAAAAGAGGCTGTGGTTTACGACGATGTTGGTCTAGAAGAGAAGTTTTATCTTACGTAAACGCTAAAATTAATACGAAAGAATCTTGGACTGAAATCCTGGTTTCTACAACAAAGTTTAGTATTCTCCGTTTTTAGAGCGCACACAGTCAAGTGAAAAAATAGACTAAAAATACATCGTTGAGGGCATCGTTATCATCCGTGGAACTGGATAAGTAGAATGCACCAAACGACTGATCTTGCCAGTTTAACTTTAAAAGTGATAAGTAGATTATAGCGAACAGGTTTACTTGGCATAAATATGGATGTGTTCTCTTTAACACCGACGATTTTAATAACAGTTAACAAAACAGTTCATTTCTACAACATACTTCCATGATATAATCGAGCACCTGAATGTGTTATTTCTCTTCAATTACTGAACTCATAAAAATCCGTATTGAAGTATGTCGAGACATGGTTATTTCAGTATGTGTTCCATGTATTGATCTATAATTGAGATACAAGCACACAGCTGACAATGAGGTCAACGAAATACAATGAAAAGAAACATTAGTACACGTGCATAGTTAAACAATGCGAATTCTACATTATCGCATATAAAGCTATTTCTCAACCGTAAAATACTAGTAAAGGATGTGATGCATAAATTAGATATCTGGTGACTAACAGTATGAATAAATGCTGACATTTGGTGCCCTCCTTGCTTTTTATTGTTCCGCTACATATTATGCCTAGAAGTTTGTATCGCTCGCCCTCAGTCTCCGTCTCAGTCTAAAATTTAAGGTCACAAAGTTCAAGTTTGTATTTGGAAGAAAGTTTCATCAGCTTGTGCATGTTTATGAATACATACATATAGTATTTTGTCATACTAGTATATAGGAGATACCAAAATATATGGACAATTACACAGTACGTGGGTATACGTATATACTAGTAGGTACATGAACACATACATACGGAATACAGATAAGTTATTAAATGTGGATACGCATATACACAGCCATGGTATGTATGGCGCCCCCAATTTACTTTTACTTTATACTCCTGTTTTTATTCAGCGGGTTATACATTCATTCTGAAATGTCCTTGGTCATTCTTATGAGTAAAACTAATAGTATATCAATACAACCATTTCTTTGTGCGACTTTTATTAATTTGTTGTCAAGAATTAAATGATAAGCTTTGGTGTCATTTCTTTTGACCGTGTATTGTGTCGAAGAGATATAATTCGGAATTGTTCAAATTTGTATTATTTTCTGATCATTACCTGCATGATCAATCGCTCCCTTCAAAATGGTACATTTCCAGATGTCTGGAAGGAGGCAACCGGCAACTCTCGTTACAATTTACGTAACGACTGTCGTCAAAATCTTGTTGTACCTCGATCATATAATACACTAAATGACAGAGCGCTTTGTGGACCAAAGCTATGGAACTCAATTCCTGGAGAACTAAAGCTGATCACTGACATTGATTTTTTTAAAGGTGAACTTAAACACACCTGTTTAAACAATATTATAAACTGTATTGATGTATTACCACGTGTCTTTTACTTAGTAGTCATTTTAGCCTTTTTGTAATTATTGTAACAAATTTGTTGTTTTTACCTTTATTATATTGTTTTACCATTCTTTTAAATCTATTTTATGTACAGCGCTTTTCAATATTAAAAAATAGAAAAGGCGCTTTAGAAAATAATTAAACTTTAAACTTTATTAGAGTCATGTTGTTTGGTTTGGTAGTTCTCTTTTTGGAGGATGTAGTGGTCCTAAAAAGGGCCGTTTGGTTTGTGTATGCTGGACATACGAATTATTTGGAGCTGGTATACTTGGTGACGGCTTTGGTTCCCTCACTGACGGCGTGCTTGGCAAGCTCACCGGGCAGCAAGAGACGTACAGCAGTCTGGATCTCTCTGCTGGTGATGGTGGATCTCTTGTTGTATTGGGCAAGACGGGAAGCTTCAGCTGCAATTCGTTCGAAAATATCGTTGACGAAGCTGTTCATGATAGACATGGCCTTGGATGAGATACCAGTGTCTGGGTGAACTTGTTTCATAACTTTGTAGATGTAGATACCATAGCTTTCCTTTCTACGTCTCTTTCTCTTCTTGTCACCACTTCGTACAGCTTTAGCCTGACCGGCTTTCTTTGCAGCTTTTCCACTTCCCTTGGGAGGCATGTTTGATTTCAATCGGATGATGATTTCAGTGTGTTGAGGCAATGCAAACGGTGCACTTTTTATAACCAAAGGAATGCAAATGAGGAATTCTAATGATAATGAAGTGATAGGCGGGAAAGAGAAAATTCAATAAGAATTATCACCTTCTATTTATGCATTTAACTTTGCGACAAATCAACTCTTTGTCATTGGTTAGGTTTGACTCTCATTACGTTCGTTGTTGTGATTGGCCAAAATTGACTGTTAGCAGAATTCTCCCTTCGGCTATAAATTTGGACAGTTTGGTGGTAGGTTCAGTCATTTAACATCAGTAGACAGTACTCACGAAAAACCAACAACTTCATAATGTCTGGACGTGGTAAAGCAGGTAAAGCTAAGGGTAAAGCAAAGAGCCGTTCCAGCCGTGCTGGTTTGCAGTTCCCAGTCGGACGTGTGCACCGTTTCCTTCGCAAAGGCAACTATGCTAAACGCGTTGGTGCAGGTGCCCCAGTCTACTTGGCTGCCGTTCTCGAATACTTGGCTGCTGAAATCCTTGAGTTGGCAGGAAATGCTGCCCGTGACAACAAGAAGACCAGAATCATTCCACGTCACTTGCAACTGGCTGTCCGTAATGACGAAGAATTGAACAAACTGATGGGCGGTGTCACCATTGCTCAGGGTGGTGTATTGCCAAACATCCAGGCAGTACTTTTACCAAAGAAGACTCAATCCAAAAAGTAAATCGTATGCCCAGCATACACAAACCAAACGGTCCTTTTCAGGACCACCACATCCTCCAAAAAGAGAACTACCAAACCAGTAAACACACACCAATATGTCCTGCCTCTTTTGAATAAAGAGAAATACATTACACATAGTTGTGAAAGTAATGCAGATACATTGAGAGCCAAGGTCATTTTTGCACCAAGTCCACTAAAGTAGACGGTGTGAACGACATCTACCAAAATAATGATTTGCTAAACGATGCAGTGAATGTCAAAATACATTTTACCACTATGATTTTACATACAATACAGTGTTCCAGTACATGTACTATTAATTTCGCAGCCAAGCTAACAATAATAATTTTCACCAAATGTAATAAAAATTTACCTAAAAATGGATACATATACAGAATACATGCCATAAGGGATCAAGAAATAGCAAAGCTGGCCAACAAACGTACTAGTACTTGTAGGTGTATATACAACATTCCAGATTTCCATAGGAACTATCACAAATAAGAAACATTTAAATACAAAAAATTACAAAGCACAACATATGGAACAGTAATCTTGACACACATTAAATTAGACAATCGTCCCTAATCTTTGTATAAATGCTGAGTGGCTTATCCGCGAGAAGAGAGATACTAGTCCCGACTAAAGTTCCTCACTTCTCGCGGCTAAGCCGGTCAAGGCACACTTTGTGCGCCTTACAAAGCTCAGGGTCACGATCTGGCAGCGAGACTAATGTACTATAAGATTACTGCAATATGTACATGGCAATTAATATTTCTGCCAGACTCGGGACTAGTCCCTCTATCTCTTCTCGCGGCCAAGCCACTCGGCATACATATATACAAAGCTAAGATTATAGGGACGATAGTCACGCGTCTGGCAGCGAGACAACATAGAAAGTTATTAAAGGTACTTTTCCACTCGCGTATGGTAATTTCTTTATTTTATTTATTTTTTAACTTTCACAAAAGTCAGGCAGTCCACACAGGTGACGGACACCTATAAATGTGGACCCCAAAACATATATACAGGGAAATAAAAGACAACCGGCAAACACTACAGTTACAATATGTGTACAAGATGAATGGAAACACCTACAATTACAATAAGCCTAAATCTGTCTTGGAGCGGAAATTGCCAAATGTATAAATTACAAAAAAAACACCCAGAAATAATATCTTAAAACTACGAATAGAGGAGATAATGGAAAGCTACAACAAATACTCAAATAAATACATTTGCAGTCGCTTAATTTATTTATGTATTCATGATATTAAAGTAAAGACACAAACAAATAGATCGAAAACTTAGCTGCATTCTACCATTAAATTTCCGCTGCACACAATTCAAATATATCTAGTAGTAGGCTGAAGTATATTATCTCAAATTGCGTCGATGACTATTATTACAAATATTTCACAAAACATATTCGCATGTAGGAAATGCTGACAAAGTGTCACGAGGGGTCATATTAAATAACTATAGTGGTAACATGTAGAACATTGGTATCGGTACGACTACATGAGATATTCATAAAGTACTCTCTAAATTAACACGCGAAAACAATTGGTCGGTTATGGGTCCCAAGATATGCTGAAATTATTAGGAATTTGAATTACCGTACAATGAGAAGGTGACTATCGCATTTCCTTTATACAGATGACAAAGTTGTGATAATAATTTCTATCTTTAGTCGATCGGTGTAAGTCGCGTTATCTACATCAGTTCCTTTAAGATATCGATACCTTCATTTATTTGTATAAGTTGTACAATGTATAAATTTGATGCCAACGGAGAAATAATTGATAGGTTTGACCGTAGACCATACACGGAACGAAGGGGCTATGGTTATATGCTTCTTTCACCTCATCATAAACATATCAATCACCATGATCAATCAATCAATCAATCAATCAAACAATTAATATAGCGTCTGAATCCATTACTCAGAATGTTCAAAGGCATTTTACAGGACACTAAAAATAGTTCTTATCAAAATGCTCTCATAAAAAGATGAGTCTTAATGTCTTTCCTGAACTTGTCCAGAGTTGGTGATTGACGCAGAGCAGCCGGAAGACTGTTCCATAATTGCGGGGCAGCGCGTGAAAAAGCACGTTCACCATAGGATTTAAGTTTGCAGGGTGGGATGTGTAATAGACCTTTGTTGTTGGAGCGAAGTACACGTGGAGCATGCTTATAACTGATCAGATCCGATATGTAACTAGGTGCAGCATGATCTCTACATTAATAATGAAATACTTAAAGAAGTGAACAATAGTTGCTACCTGGGTAGTATTATTGTTAATCATGCTACATGGAAATCACAAATCTCTAAAGTGCTCGGTGAAATAAATCCTAAAATTAGCATTATATCTAAACTTCGACACTACCTTCCAAAATTTGTACTTGTACTACTCTACAATTCACTTATCCTTCCTCACCTATCATATTGTTTAGAAGTCTGGGGAAATACGTCTTTATCTACTGACAATCTTTGAATCTCTTTTCGATATGCCAATAAGAACTACTATCGATTAACGTTTACTAGGGAATTATACTTAGCAAGAGGTACACACGGAATCACTGTACAGGGACACAACAGAATATAACTTGAAGACGGTTTATTTCGTAGTATAACGTCTGGCTCACCAATCGAGAGGAACGTCTGTGTATGACCAGAAACGTGGACCGTCCAACTGGATCGATCAGATAGATCGTCCAGTCGAGACAATCCAGCCCTAGATCATTCTTCACAGATCGACGAGATCGTTTACTATTACAATATTCTTATGACAGGTGCTGCCGACTAGCAATGTATACAAATTCTATTCATTTGAAATTGTAATAAGTTTGTATGACGTCAACCCGACATTGATGTCAGCAGCATATTTGTCTGCAATTTCGATATAGCACATAATAGTTTCTTTTGTCTTAAGTTCCGCATTGTTTGTTTGAACTTGATTTACTGCTAACAAAGGCTATACAAATACAACCGGAGATCAATTTCACACCCTCATTGTTATTGCTAAAAAATACTTTTCTGCATTGTTTCATCCAGTTGTTTTCTTTTGTTACTCATGTTTCATCGTATCTAATTGGAATCTCTTGCTTTGTGTTCAAACTTGTATATTGGTTTTGTTAAAGTGCTTAGATTAAGACAATAGAATCCATTAAATCGATACCATATTGGTTTTCTATCTGCAGTTTATGCTTTCTATGTACAAAATATCTCAAGTTCATTTCTACGGTTGGAATGGTATGTGACAACTTCATTAGATCCTATCTTAAAGGCACAGAAAAAACTTGTTCGCATTATTACTTTTAATGATTCTTTTACCCATAGTAAACCCCCTTTTCACACTCTTGGCATTCTTGATATTTATAGTCAATTTAAATGTCAGATTTGTATATTTATTCACGATCTTATTATTAATAGACTACCAAGACATTTCAGCGATTACTTTTCATTCATTCAACATAGCAACCAAACAAGATCGGTGACGAATTGTAATATTTCCATACCAAGGAAAACGTTCACTCTTAGCCAGTACTCTCTAGACTACCATAGTGGTAAAATCTGGAATGACGTCTCACACGATACGTAACATCACCAACAGAAATGCTTTTAAATCAGCGATCAAAGAGTACTTTCTTATCAGACAATAAACTTGCATATTCTGTAAGACATTACCAGTCTTATCAAATTTTGGCCTGTGGATGCATCAAACTTCACCAAAGTATGTGTATAGTTTTATTATATATTTCCTTCCACCTGTTTTATATCTTTTGACTGAACTCATTTTTTTGTGTGTAAATACGGTATGTTGTAATTATTCCATACTTCATAGTTACTGTAGAGCAATTGTATATCAGAAAGAAGTTTATTATTTTGTATTAAACGAGATATATATTATGTTTTCAAAAGGCGTTTCTCCACAGCTTGACGTAAAATGAGGATCCTGTAATAGAAGTAAATGCTTACATTCTTATTAGCTGAGGCAAATCTACCAATAATCAACTAACAATTTGTTGTTTCCAGAAATCTTAAAATCACGGCTTGGGATCCCAAGTGCGAATGAACGAGCTTGGTGAAGGTGTTTTGTGAAAAAGAGCGGGAATTCCAACTCATATAATAGTGGTCATTTGCAAGTGTGAAAAGACGTTGTTTGATATGACGTTCGTCTCAGCTCTATATAAACTATGGGGTAACGCTTGAGAAACCATAACAACGTAACTTTCCAATTGAAAACAATATCTTACAATAATCATGTCTGGTCGTGGTAAAGGAGGTAAAGGTCTTGGAAAAGGAGGTGCCAAGCGACATCGTAAAGTTCTTCGTGATAACATCCAGGGTATCACCAAACCAGCTATCCGTCGTTTGGCCCGTCGTGGTGGTGTCAAACGTATCTCGGGCCTCATTTATGAAGAAACCCGTGGTGTTCTGAAAGTATTCTTGGAGAATGTCATCCGTGATGCCGTCACCTACACCGAGCACGCCAAGAGAAAGACCGTCACCGCCATGGATGTCGTCTATGCTCTGAAACGCCAAGGCCGTACTTTGTACGGATTTGGTGGTTAGGATCCAACTACAAAAACCCAAACCAAACGGCCCTTTTCAGGGCCACCACATCCTCCAAAAAGAGAACTACCGAATCTAACTAAAGTAGTGTACATTTCTTGATGCTTCCTCCAAGTTTCTAACTTGAAGTTGCACAGATCCTACACGAAAAGTGAATAAAACACAATCCCAACATGATCTAGAAACTTCAACGAAGTGATTGTTTGATTACGACCTAGGTTAGACCGAAGTAAACAAACGAAATACTAGTATATACTAATACCAATATCAGCAGTACAGCATGGCAAACATCCATGAACAACAGCAGATCAAATGATCATTTCATATTTTAGGAAACCCATTCTGATGGAATTACTCTGTTGTTCATGTTTGTGTTTGTCATCTTTATCAGTCTTATTATTAAATATTGTTCTTTGGGTTTTTTGTGTGTATATATTGTCCATTGCGAACTAAGCCCTAGCCCGAGTGCTGATGTCGAGTCAAACATGCTGTGAGAATGTTTGTTACTTAGGAGGTTACTATCAATCGAGTATCTGATTAGAATTTCGATTAAGCAGTGTCTGACCATCCATAGTCTGACTGATCTATAGGACAGCTGGTCTAGCCGTGGATGTCGAGACATGGTTATTTCAGTATGCGGTCCATGTATTGATGCATAACTGAGATACAAGCACACAGCTGACAATGAAGTCAAAGAAATACAATGGAAAGAAAGATTAGTAATAGTACACGCATAGTTAAACAATGCGAATTCTACATTATCACATGTAAAGCTATTTCTCAACTAGTAGTGGATGTGATGCATAAATTAGATATCTGGTGACTAACAGTATGAATAAATGCTGACATTTGGTGCCCTCCTTGCTTTTTATTGTTCCGCTACATATTATGCCTAGAAGTTTGTATCGATCGCCCTCAGTCTCCGTCTCACTGCTCCTCAGTCTAAAATTTAAGGTCACAAAGTTCAAGTTTGTATTTGGAAGAAAGTTTCATCAGCTTGTGCATGTTTATGAATACATACATATAGTATTTTGTCATATATAGGAGATACCAAAATGTATGGACAATTACACAGTACGTGGGTATACGTATATACTAGTAGGTATATGAACACATACATACGGAATACAGATAAGTTATTAAATGTGGATACGCATATACACAGCCATGGTATGTATGGCGCCCCCAATTTACTTTTACTTTATACTCCTGTTTTTATTCAGCGGGTTATACATTCTTTCTGAAATGTCCTTGGTCATTCTTATCAGTAAAATTAATAGTATATCAATACAACCATTTCTTTGTACGACTTTTATTAATTTGATGTCAAGAATTAAATGATAAGCTTTGGTGTCATTTCTTTTGACCGTGTATTGTGTCGAAGAGATATAATTCGGAATTGTTCAAATTTGTATCAGAAAATGAAATATATGATCAGAGCATTTAAATTGTATATGTATTATTTTCTGATCATTACCTGCATGATCAATCGCTCCCTTCAAAATGGTACATTTCCAGATGTCTGGAAGGAGGCAATTACAATTTACGTAACGACTGTCGTCAAAATCTTGTTGTACCTCGACCATATAATACAGTAAATGACAGAGCGCTTTGCGGACCAAAGCTATGGAACTCAATTCCTGGAGAACTAAAGTTGATCACTGACATTGATTTTTTTAAAGGTGAACTTAAACACACCTGTTTAAACAATATTATAAACTGTATTGATGTATTTACCACGTGTCTTTTACTAAGTAGTCATTTTAGCCTTTTTTGTAATTATTATAACCAATTTGTTGTTTTTACCTTTATTATATTGTTTTACCATTCTTTTAAATCTATTTTATGTACAGCGCTTTTGAATATTACAAAATAGAAAAGGCGCTTTACAAAATAAATAAACTTTAAACTTTAAACTTTATTAGAGTCATGTTGTTTGGTTTGGTAGTTCTCTTTTTGGAGGATGTAATGGTCCTGAAAAGGACCGTTTGGTTTGTGTATGCTGGGCACACGAATTATCTTTTGAATAAAGAGAAATACATTACACATAGTTGTGAAAGTAATGCAGATACATTGAGAGCCAATGTCATTTTTGCACCAAGTCCACTAAAGTAGACGGTGTGAACGACACCTACCAAAATAATGATTTGCTAAACGATGCAGTGAATGTCAAAATACATTTTACCACTATGATTTTACATACAATACAGTGTTCCAGTACATGTACTATTAATTTCGCAGCCAAGCTAACAATAATAATTTTCACCAAATGTAATAAAAATTTACCTAAAAATGGATACATATACAGAATACATGCCATAAGGGATCAAGAAATAGCAAAGCTTCAATAGTGACTAACAAACATACTAGTACTTGTAGGTGTATATACAACATTCCAGATTTCCATAGGAACTATCACAAATAAGAAACATTTAAATACAAAAAATTACAAAGCACAACATATGGAACAGTAAACTTGACACACATTAAATTAGACAATCGTCCCTAATCTTTGTATAAATGCTGAGTGGCTTATCCGTGAGAAGAGAGATACTCGTCCCGACTAAAGTTCCTCACTTCTCGCGGCTAAGCCGCTCAAGGCACACTTTTTTTTTTTCTTTTTTTTTTTTTTATTTACGTACAAAACAAAGAAGTATACAGCACACAAGGAAAAACAGAACGAAAAGAATACTAAGAAAGGTTAGAGAAAATTTGACTTGCATCCAAAGAGTTTGATTTTGTGGAAAAAAAACAAACAAAAAAAAACAGCAACTAGACTTCAACTAATGACGTGTTCGTATTTACACAAAATTGGTGCAAAGGTAGCCACTTCATTTGATGGAAATTTACTTTATCATTTGCCCTAGCATTAAATAGTTCTATATTATATATGTTACAAAGTAATAAATTGAATTCCCTAAAGGATGGTTTCTGTTCCTTTAATTTTACCCAATAGATATATTTCCGAATAACTAAAGAAACAAAATTTATAATCATTCTTTCTTGTGGGTCACCAAGAATCATACATAGCTTAGACGGAAATGACGACAAACTTAGCGAATTACCCATTACGTTGATAACTTCGCCCCACAGGGCCTTAGTATCCTTACATTTAAAAAAAAAGGTGTTCCAACGTTTCTGGTTCTTCTTGACAAATCCCACAAAGAAATTTTGGGTACTTTGCTGGATTATAATGATGAAGTTGCTGATTTGTATAAAGAATATTATGTAAAAGCTTGAACTGGAATTCTCTTGACTTACTTTCATTGGAAACTTTAAAACTAAGCTCATACAACTTTTTCCAATTTAGGCCAGTGAAAGTTAAACATTTCTCAAGGGTTTCCTCAGTGTTTGGCTTCACAATTCTATTTTCTAAAAGTTTACTCTTTAGAACCGTCTTTGAAAGTGACTCAAACAAAATTCTTTCGTTTCCAATATTAATATAGATATCGTTAGTTGAATGCCCTAACTGCTTAGCTTTTAAAAAATCTGGGATAGAATGTATCAATCCCATCCATTTCAGTTTGTGATTTAAAGTCAACCCCTTCTGTTCAAATATATGCCATGGAACTAACGATTGGCCATGAAAAAAATCCGACACAGAGGAAAAACCCACTTCCTGGAATTTGCCATAGAACACAGACTTCCTATCTACTAAGATGTGTTTATTATTCCAAATCAAATGATCATGATCCTTGTCCCCCAAGTTATTTACTTCGGACCAAATATCCAGACACTCACCGATGAAATCTGTCAGGTACACAGGTAAAAGCGTTCTTTTAAAGTTACATTTCAATAAAAGCGGTCCCCCAACGTTCTTAAACTTATCAAGTACTAACATTTTCCAAGGGTGAATACAATCACTACAAAATAATTGCTTAAGTATAAGAATCCTTTGAGCACTCTTCATAAGAAAAAGGTCAGGCATTTTGAGACCACCATGGCCCACCTCCCCAATCATAACTTTTCTAGCAACCCTATCCCTTCCCTCCCATAGAAAATCATAAATTAATTTGTGTATTTCATTTATTATGTCATTTGGTATCGTCGTATTAATCAAAATATAGGTCAGTTTCGAGAGCGCTAATGTTTTTATAACTTGAATTTTTCCAATAAGACTTAATTTTCTACATTTCCATTGCTTTAATATATTTTTTAGATTTTCTATTGGTTTTGTAAGATTCTCCAATTGGGCAGCAGCTTTATTGTGTGAAAAATGTATACCAACAATTTTAATGGTTGAGGTGGGCCATCTGACCCCGAAATGCCTGTCCTTCCGGGTGCTCCAGTTACCAAGCCAGACAGCTTCACATTTCTCAATATTAATCTTTAAACCTGAAATATCGTCAAACTTTCCAAGGACTTTAAACAGAACGTTGGCTGACTCCACACCACACTTTGTGCGCCTTACAAAGCTCAGAGTCACGATCTGGCAGCGAGACTAATGTACTATAAGATTACTGCAATATGTACATGGCAATTAGTCTCGCTGCCAGACTAGTGACTCGGGACTAGTCCCTCTATCTCTTCTCGCGGCCAAGCCACTCGGCATACATATATACAACGATCATGAAGATTAGGGACGATAGTCACGCGTCTGGCAGCGAGACTACATAGAACGTTATTAAAGGTACTTTTCCACTCGCGTATGGTAATTTCTTTATTTTATTTATTTTTTAACTTTCACAAAAGTCAGGCAGTCCACACAGGTGACGGACACCTATAAATGTGGACCCCAAAACATATATACAGGGAAATAAAAGACAACCGGCAAACACTACAGTTACAATATGTGTACAAGATGAATGGAAACACCTACAATTACAATAAGCCTAAATCTGTCTTGGAGCGGAAATTGCCAAATGTATAAATTACAAAAAAAAAACCAGAAATAATATCTTAAAACTACGAATAGAGGAGATAATAGAAAGCTACAACAAATACTCAAATAAATAAATTTGCAGTCGCTTAATTTATTTATGTATTCCGGATATGAAAGTAAAGACACCAACAAATGGATCGAAAACTTAGCTGCAATGTACCATTCAATTTACGCTGCACACAATTCAAATATATCTAGTGGTAGGCTGAACTATATTATCTCAAATTGCGTCGATGACTATTATTACAAATATTTCACAAAACAATTCACATGTAGGAAATGCTGACAAAGTGTCATGAGGGGTCATATTAAATAACTATAATGGTAACATGTAGTACATTGGTATCGGTACGACTATACACAGACAAGTAAGAAGACTTGTCTGTGGACTATATGAGTTATTCATAAATTACTGGATTGTACTCTCTACGCGAAAACAATTAGTCGGTTATCGGTCCCAAGATATGCTGAAATTATTAGGAATTTGAATTACCGTACAATGAGAAGGTGACTATCGCATTTCATTTATACAGATGACAAAGCTATGATAATGATTTCTATCTTTAGTCGATCGGTGTAAGTCGTGTTATCTACATCAGTTCCTTTAGGATATCGATACCTTCATTTATTTGTATAAGTTCTACTGTGTATAAATTTGATGCCAATAGAGAAATAATTAATAGGTTTGACCATAGACCATACACGAAACTTAGGGGCTGTGGTTTGATGGTACTGGTACCGTTGGAATGTTTGGATCGTAATGAATTGACATGGAGGGCTGATGGGGAAATGAACTCTTCACCTCTTGTAACCATAAACGTTTGAGAGAGACTTATTTATCGACTTTTACTTCTGATTTGACTTTAGAATTATTAAAAAATTTAAAATCGTGTATATTTATGGTTAAATTACAACTACTCACAGTCCCCGATAGAGGGATTGTGAAGTACTGTTGCACATTAAGTCAAGCCGTGTGTTGGCCTACAGTTTTACGACATTGTAAATTTGATGTGATGTCATTAATAATACTTACATTTATAAAACTTATAATATTGTCGGCTATAGGAATATCAGAAAGAAGTTTATTATTTTGTATTTAAACACTCTAAAATATCTTAAACGAGATATCTATTATGTTTTCAAAAGGCGTTTCTCCAGAGCTTGACGTAAAATGAGGATCCTGTAACAGAAGTAAATGTTTACGTTCTTATTAGCTGAGGCAAATCTACCAATAATCAACTAACAATTTGTTGTTTCCAGAAATCATCACGGCTTGGGATCCCAAGTGCGAATGAACGAGCTTGGTGAAGCTGTTTTGTGAAAAAGAGCGGGAATTCCAACTCAGATAATAGTGGTCATTTGCAAGTGTGAAAGGACGTTGTTTGATATTACGTTCGTCTCAGCTCTATATAAACTATAGGGTAACGCTTGAGAAACCATAACAACGTAACTCCCCAAGTGAAAACAATATCTTACAATAATCATGTCTGGTCGTGGTAAAGGAGGTAAAGGTCTTGGAAAAGGAGGCGCCAAGCGTCATCGTAAAGTTCTTCGTGATAACATCCAGGGTATCACCAAACCAGCAATCCGTCGTTTGGCCCGCCGTGGTGGTGTCAAACGTATCTCTGGTCTCATCTATGAAGAAACCCGTGGTGTACTGAAAGTATTCTTGGAGAACGTCATCCGTGATGCCGTCACCTACACCGAGCACGCCAAGAGAAAGACCGTCACCGCCATGGATGTTGTCTATGCTCTGAAACGCCAAGGCCGTACTTTGTACGGATTTGGTGGTTAGACCCATCTACAAAAACCCAAACCAAACGGCCCTTTTCAGGGCCACCACATCCTCCAAAAAGAGAACTACCGAAACTAACTAAAGTAGTGTAAATTTGTTAATGCCTCCTCCAAGTTTCTATCTTGAAGTTGCACAGGCCCTACACGAAAAGTGAATAAAGTACAATTCCAACCTGATCTAGAAACTTCAATGAAATGATTGTTTGATTACGACCTACATGTAGGTTAGACTGAAGTAAACATACGAAATATGTACAGCATGGCAGACATGCATGAACAACAGAGTATAACTGCATATCGATATCAATTGATCATTTCATATTTTATGAAACCCATTCTGATTCTTGCTGATATTAATATGGAATTACTCTGTTGTTCATGTTTGTGTTTGTCATCTTTATCAGTTTTATTATTAAATATTGTTCTTTGTTTGTTTGTTTTTGTGTATATTGTCCCTTGCGAACTAAGCCCTAGCCCGAGTGCTGATGTCGAGTCAAACATGCTGTGTGAATGTTTGACGAGCTATAGGAATATCAGAAACTTAGCACGAGTTGTAAAAGGTTTGAGAAAGTATGATGGAATAACTCAATCTCTTATTCAGCTCCACTGGCTGCCTGTCAAGGCAAGAGTTGATTTTAAAGCAATTTTACTAGTTTTTAAGGTTTTGAATGGTCAAGCACCTTTGTATATCCAGGATTCGTTCACACGTACCAACAATTCCCGTTACAATTTACGTAACGACTGTAGTCAAAATCTTGTTGTACCTCGATCATTTAATACACTAAATGACAGAGCACTTACCATTTGTTGACCAAAGCTATGTTCACTGACATTGAACTTTTTAAAGGTGAACTTAAAACACATCTGTTTAAACAATATTATAAACTGTATTAATTTATTACCATGTGTCTTTTACTAAGTAGTCATTTTAGCCTTTTTGTAATTATTGTAACCGATTTGTTGTTTTTAGCTTTCTTATATTGTATTACCATGCTTTTAAAGCTATTTTATGTACAGCGCTTTTGAATATTAATAAATAGAAAAGGTGCTTTAGAAAATAAATAAACTTTAAACTTTATTAGAGTCATGTTGTTTGGTTTGGTAGTTCCCTTTTTGGAGGATGTAGTGGTCCTGAAAAGGACCGTTTCAGGGCCACCACATCCTGCAAAATAGACTAAAAATACATCGCTGAGGGCATCGTTATTATCCGTGGAAGGAACTGGATAAATAGAGTGTCCCAACAACTGATCTTGCCAGTTTTACTTCAAAAGTGATAAGTAGATTATAGCGAACAGATTTACTTGGCATTAATACGGATATATTCTCTCTAATAACACCCACGACTTTAATAACAGTTAACAAAACAGTTCATTTCTACAACATACTTCCATGGTATAATCAAGCACCTGAATGTGTTATACTAGTAGGTATATGAACGCATACACACGGAATATAGATATACAAGTAAATCAATGTGGATACGAATATACACAGCCATGGTATGTATGGCGCCCCCAAGTTTTTTTTACTTTATACTCCTGGTTTTTTTTCCAGTGGGTTAAATTGCGTATATATTCTTTTGACTCTCGTCTGCCACCTGTTGATACTTAGGCCAGGTCGTTTGTCCTTGTAAATAATCAGTCAGTTGGATCTACGGAGCCGTGCAAGTTATCCATGTACCAGTTGTATTTGTTAACCCAGGCCGAGGTTTTGTTACAAAACCATTATGTCATTTACTGTGAAAATCTTCTGAACTGTCCTTGGTCGTCAAAATAATAGTATATCAAAACAACCATTTCTTTGTACGATTTTTATTAACTTGTTGTCAAACAATAAATGATAAGCTTTAGTGTCATATCTTTTGACCGTGTAATGTGTCGAAGAGATATGATTCGGAGTTGTATCAGAATTTGTATCAGAAAACAAAATATATGATCAGAGCATTTAAATTGTGTTTGTATTAGAGTCATGTTGTTTGGTTTGGTAGTTCTCTTTTTGGAGGATGTGGTGGTCCTGAAAAGGACCGTTTGGTTTGTTTATGCTGGGCATACAAATTATTTGGAGCTGGTATACTTGGTGACGGCTTTGGTTCCCTCACTGACGGCGTGCTTGGCAAGCTCACCGGGCAGCAAGAGACGTACAGCAGTCTGGATCTCTCTGCTCGTGATGGTGGATCTCTTGTTGTATTGGGCAAGACGGGAAGCTTCAGCTGCAATACGTTCGAAAATATCGTTGACGAAGCTGTTCATGATAGACATGGCCTTGGATGAGATACCAGTGTCTGGGTGAACTTGTTTCATAACTTTGTAGATGTAGATACCATAGCTTTCCTTTCTGCGTCTCTTTCTCTTCTTGTCACCACTTCGTACAGCTTTAGCCTGACCGGCTTTCTTTGCAGCTTTTCCACTTCCTTTGGGAGGCATGTTTGATTTCAATCGGATGATGATTTCAGTGTGTTGAGGCAATGCAAACGGTGCACTTTTTATAACCAAAGGAATGCAAATGAGGAATTCTAATGATAATGAAGTGATAGGCGGGAAAGAGAAAATTCAATAAGAATTATCACCTTCTATTTATGCATTTAACTTCGCGACAAATCAACTCTTTGTCATTGGTTAGGTTTGACTCTCATTACCAGTTCGTTGTTGTGATTGGCCAAAATTGATTGTTAGCAGAATTCTCCCTTCGGCCATAAATTTGGACAGTTTGGTGGTAGGTTCAGTCATTTAACATCAGTAGACAGTACTCACGAAAAACCAACAACTTCATAATGTCTGGACGTGGTAAAGCAGGTAAAGCTAAGGGTAAAGCAAAGAGCCGTTCCAGCCGTGCTGGTTTACAGTTCCCAGTCGGACGTGTGCACCGTTTCCTTCGCAAGGGCAACTATGCTAAACGCGTTGGTGCAGGTGCCCCAGTCTACTTGGCTGCCGTTCTCGAATACTTGGCTGCTGAAATCCTAGAGTTGGCAGGAAATGCTGCCCGTGACAACAAGAAGACCAGAATCATTCCACGTCACTTGCAACTGGCTGTCCGTAATGACGAAGAATTGAACAAACTGATGGGCGGTGTCACCATTGCTCAGGGTGGTGTATTGCCAAACATCCAGGCAGTACTTTTACCAAAGAAGACTCAATCCAAAAAGTAAATCGTATGCCCAGCATACACAAACCAAACGGTCCTTTTCAGGGCCACCACATCCTCCAAAAAGAGAACTACCAAACCAGTAAACACACACCAATATGTCCTGCCTCTTTTGAATAAAGAGAAATTACACATTACACATAGTTGTGAAAGTAATGCAGATACATTGAGAGCCAAGGTCATTTTTGCACCAAGTCCACTAAAGTAGACGGTGTGAACGACATCTACCAATATAATGATTTGCTAAACGATACAGTGAATGTCAAAATACATTTTACCACTATGATTTTACATACAATACAGTGTTCCAGTACATGTACTATTAATTTCGCAGCCAAGCTAACAATAATAATTTTCACCAAATGTAATAAAAATTAACCTAAAAATGGATACATATACAGAATACATGCCATGCGGGATCAAGAAATAGCAAAGCTGGCCAACAAACATACTAGTACTTGTAGGTGTATATACAACATTCCAGATTTCCATAGGAACTATCACAAATAAGAAACATTTAAATACAAAAAAAATTACAAAGCACAACATATGGAACAGTAAACTTGACACACATTAAATTAGACAATCGTCCCTAATCTTTGTATAAATGCTGAGTGGCTTATCCGCGAGAAGAGAGATACTAGTCCCGACTAAAGTTCCTCACTTCTCGCGGCTAAGCCGGTCAAGGCACACTTTGTGCGCCTTACAAAGCTCAGGGTCACGATCTGGCAGCGAGACTAATGTACTATAAGATTACTGCAATATGTACATGGCAATTAATCTTTCTGCCAGACTCGGGACTAGTCCATCTATCTCTTCTCGCGGCCAAGCCACTCGGCATACATATATACAAAGCTAAGATTATAGGGACGATAGTCACGCGTCTGGCAGCGAGACAACATAGAAAGTTATTAAAGGTACTTTTCCACTCGCGTATGGTAATTTCTTTATTTTATTTATTTTTTTAACTTTCACAAAAGTCAGGCAGTCCACACAGGTGACGGACACCTATAAATGTGGACCTCAAAACATATATACAGGGAAATAAAAGACAACCGGCAAACACTACAGTTACAATACATGTACAAGATGAATGGAAACACCTACAATTAGTACAATAAGCCTAAATCTGTCTTGGAGCGGAAATTGCCAAATGTATAAATTACAAAAAAAACCCAGAAATAATATCTTAAAACTACGAATAGAGGAGATAATGGAAAGCTACAACAAATACTCAAATAAATACATTTGCAGTCGCTTAATTTATTTATGTATTCATGATATTAAAGTAAAGACACAAACAAATAGATCGAAAACTTAGCTGCATTCTACCATTAAATTTCCGCTGCACACAATTCAAATATATCTAGTAGTAGGCTGAACTATATTATCTCAAATTGCGTCGATGACTATTATTACAAATATTTCACAAAACATATTCGCATGTAGGAAATGCTGACAAAGTGTCATGAGGGGTCATATTAAATAACTATAGTGGTAACATGTAGAACATTGGTATCGGTACGACTACATGAGATATTCATAAAGTACTCTCTAAATTAACACGCGAAAACAATTGGTCGGTTATGGGTCCCAAGATATGCTGAAATTATTAGGAATTTGAATTACCGTACAATGAGAAGGTGACTATCTCATTTCCTTTATACAGATAACAAAGCTGTGATAATGATTTCTATCTTTAGTCGATCGGTGTAAGTTGGGTTATACGTCACCTGTCACCAATCTCGCATTTTCATTGGTCGAGAGCCCTGCAGATACACAGGCGTATTTTTCACAACAGCCGTATTTTTGCTTGTTGTATCACGTGATCACTGCACGTCCCCTTGTAAACAAATCTAGCAGACAACTAGAGATCGAGCTATAACCAACATTTCCAATGCCAAATTTGTTCTCAAGCGAACAAAATATCACCGTTGTATACATTGAAACAAGTCTTTGAACTGTACTTTTCATGTCACAGGGAAATAGTCAAAAATTCCACACACAACCGTGAAAGTCCAGTGACGGCGAACGCACGGTCGTCACGCGATCGTAAACATGAATTCCTAAATTTATGAAGGATATGAAAATTACCACCACAGAGGGTGTAATTTTTGCTTAACTAGAACAACAAAGCATATCACGAACATTTATGTACATTTAATGGAATACAGTACGCAAAACAAAGACGCACTCATTATTCAGCTGATGGTTATAAGTTTGAATATATCGCTGAGCGATATGCAAATAGTAAACATTACGTCATACTACTGAGCAAACGCGCACTCTGATTGGATGATAAAGTTAAGGCTGACAAGTAAACAACCGCATTGCAGTTATCAGAGAGGTGCGTGATACTACCCTCAACAGTATAACGCGGAAGTGATTTTATTTTAAAATGAAACAGCATTTTTAGACATTCAAAAATGAATTCATAGTCGCAGGTGACGTATAAGTATGTTATTTGCCAAATACTGTTCCACATCTTGCTGCTCAAGGTAATTTTTTCTGGTATAACGGCTCGCCTCCGGCTCTCCGTTATACCAGAAAAATTACCTCTCGCAGCAAAATATGGAACGGTATTTGGCAAATAACATATGCTTATCTACATCAGTTCCTTTAGGATATCGATACCTTCATTTATTTATATAAGTTGTACAATGTATAAATTTGATGTCAACGGAGAAATGATAAATTTGACCATAGACCATAGACCATACACGAAACGTACGGTCTATGGTTTGATGGTACTGGTGCAGCGTAGTGTCGTTGGAATGTTTGGATCCTAATTAAATGACATGGAGCCTGGTTGATGGGGAAACGAACTCTTCACATCTTGTAACCATAAACGTTTGAGAGAGACTTATTTATCGACTTTTACTTCTGATTTGACTTTAGAATTATTAAAACATTTAAAATCGTGTATATTTATGGTTAAATTACAACTACTCACAGTCCCCGATAGAGGGATTGTGAATTAGTGTTGCACATTTAAGTCAAGCCGTGTTGGCCTATTGCTTTACGACACTGTAAATTTGATGGTGATGTCATTAATAATACTAACATTTGAAAACTATTAATATTCTAAAATGTCGGTTATAGGGATATCAGAGAGAAGTTTATTATTTTGTATCTAAACACTCTAAAATATCTTAAACGAGATATTCATTATGTTTTTAAAAGGCATTTCTCCAGAATTTGACCTAAAATGAGAATCCTGTTACAGAAGTAATGTTTACATTCTTATTAGCTGAGGCATAATAAATAATCTACCAATAATAATCAACTAACAATTTGTTGTTTCATGAAATCTTAAAATCACGGCTTGGGATCCCAAGTGCGAATGAACGAGCTTGGTGAAGCTGTTTTGTGAAAAAGAGCGGGAATTCCAACTCAGATAATAGCGGTCATTTGCAAGTGTGAAAAGACGTTGTTTGATATTACGTTCGTCTCGGCTCTATATAAACTATGGGGTAACGCTTGAGAAACCATAACAACGTAAATTTTCCAATTTAAAACAATATCTTACAATAATCATGTCTGGTCGTGGTAAAGGAGGTAAAGGTCTTGGAAAAGGAGGTGCCAAGCGTCATCGTAAAGTTCTTCGTGATAACATCCAGGGTATCACCAAACCAGCTATCCGTCGTTTGGCCCGTCGTGGTGGTGTCAAGCGTATCTCTGGTCTCATTTACGAAGAAACCCGTGGTGTTCTGAAAGTATTCTTGGAGAACGTCATCCGTGATGCCGTCACCTACACCGAGCACGCCAAGAGAAAGACCGTCACCGCCATGGATGTCGTCTATGCTCTGAAACGCCAAGGCCGTACTTTGTACGGATTTGGTGGTTAGACCCACCTACAAAAACCCAAACCAAACGGCCCTTTTCAGGGCCACCACATCCTCCAAAAAGAGAACTACCGAAACTAACTAAAGTAGTGTAAATTTGTTAATGCCTCCTCCAAGTTTCTAACTTCAGTGCTGATGATCAATCGAGTATCGGATTAGAATGTCGATTAAGTGTCTGACCATCCATAGTCTGACTGATCTATATAGGACAGCTGGTCTAGCCATGGATGTACTAGGCTCACTAATGGTCTAGCATTCTTGCAAATCAGAGTTGTGCTGTTACTTCTTCCGCGACACTGCGAAGCACCTTGGACGGTGCCGTAAAAGAGGCTGTGGTTTACGACGATGTTGGTCTAGAAGAGAAGTTTGATCTTACATAACCGCTAAAATTAATATGAAAGAATCTTGGACTGAAATCCTGGTTTCAAAAACAAAGTGTAGTATTCGCCGTTTTTAGAGCGCACACAGTCAAGTGAAAAAATAAACTAAAAATACATCGTTGAGGGCATCGTTATCATCCGTGGAACTGGATAAGTAGAATGCACCAAACGACTGATCTTGCCAGTTTTACTTTAAAAGTGATAAGTAGATTATAGCGAACAGATTTACTTGGCATAAATATGGATGTATTCTCTCTAACACCCACGACTTTAATAACAGTTAACAAAACAGTTCATTTCTACAACATACTTCCATGATATAATCGAGCACCTGAATGTGTTATTTCTCTTCAGTATCGATTACCGTTACTGTACTCATAAAAATCCGTATTGAAGTATGTCGAGACATGTTTTTTTTCAGTATGTGTTCCATGTATTGGTGCATAACTGAGATACAAGCACACAGCTGACAATGAGGTCAAAGGAATACAATGAAAAGAAACATTAGTACATATATGCATAGTTAAACAATGCGAATTCTACATTATCGCATGTAAAGCTATTTCTCAACTAGTAGTGGATGTAATGCATAAATTAGATATCTGGTGACTAACAGTATGAATAAATGCTGACATTTGGTGCCCTCCTTGCTTTTTATTGTTCCGCTACATATTATGCCTTGACGTTTGTATCGCTCGCCCTCAGTCTCGGTCTAAAATTTAAGGTCTCAAAGTTCAAGTTTGTATTTGGAAGAAAGTTTCATCAGCTTATGCATGTTTATGAATACATACATATAGTATTTTTCATATATAGAAGATACCAAAATGTATGGACAATTACACAGTACGTGGGTATACGTATATACTAGTAGGTACATGAACACATACATACGGAATATAGATATATAAGTAAATGTGGATACGTATATACACAGCCATGGTATGTATGGCGCCCCCAATTTACTTTATACTCCTCTTTTTATTCAGCAGGTTATACATTCTTTTGACTCTCGTCAGCCACCTGTTGATGCTTAGGCCAGGTTGTTTGTCGTTGTTAGTCGGATCTACGGAGCCGTGCAAGCTATCCAAGTACCAGTTGTATTTGTTAATTTACCGAGCCCAGGTCGGAGGTTTTCTTACAAAACCATTGTCATTTACTGTGAAATTTTTCTGAAATGTCCTCGGTCATGTTTATCAGTAAAATCAATAGTATATCAATACAACCATTTCTTTGTACGACTTTTATTAATTTGTTGTCAAAAATCTTGCCAGTTTTACTTCAAAAGTGATAAGTAGATTATAGCGAACAGATTTACTTACATTATTATGGATGTATTCTCTACGGAGAATTTGATGTTAAAAATTAAATGATATGATTTAGTGTCATTCCTTTTGACCGTGTATTGTGTGTGTCTAAGAGACATAATTCGGAATTGTTCAAATTTGTATCAGAAAATACAATATATGATCAGAGCATTTAAATTGTGTATGCATTAAAGTCATGTTGTTTGGTTTGGTAGTTCTCTTTTTGGAGGATGTGGTGGTCCTGAAAAGGACCGTTTGGTTTGTGTATGCTGGGCATACGAATTATTTGGAGCTGGTATACTTGGTGACGGCTTTGGTTCCCTCACTGACGGCGTGCTTTGCAAGCTCACCGGGCAGCAAGAGACGTACAGCAGTCTGGATCTCTCTGCTCGTGATGGTGGATCTCTTGTTGTATTGGGCAAGACGGGAAGCTTCAGCTGCAATACGTTCGAAAATATCGTTGACGAAGCTGTTCATGATAGACATGGCCTTGGATGAGATACCAGTGTCTGGGTGAACTTGTTTCATAACTTTGTAGATGTAGATACCATAGCTTTCCTTTCTGCGTCTCTTTCTCTTCTTGTCACCACTTCGTACAGCTTTAGCCTGACCGGCTTTCTTTGCAGCTTTTCCACTTCCCTTGGGAGGCATGTTTGATTTCAATCGGATGATGATTTCAGTGTGTTGAGGCAATGCAAACGGTGCACTTTTTATTACCAAAGGAATGCAAATGAGGAATTCTAATGATAATGAAGTGATAGGCGGGAAAGAGAAAATTCAATTAGAATTATCACCTTCTATTTATGCATTTAATTTCGCGACAAATCAACTCTTTGTCATTGGTTAGGTTTGACTCTCATTACCAGTTCGTTGTTGTGATTGGCCAAAATTGACTGTTAGCAGAATTCTCCCTTCGGCTATAAATTTGGACAGTTTGGTGGTAGGTTCAGTCATTTAACATCAGTAGACAGTACTCACGAAAAACCAACAACTTCATAATGTCTGGACGTGGTAAAGCAGGTAAAGCTAAGGGTAAAGCAAAGAGCCGTTCCAGCCGTGCTGGTTTACAGTTCCCAGTCGGACGTGTGCACCGTTTCCTTCGCAAAGGCAACTATGCTAAACGCGTTGGTGCAGGTGCCCCAGTCTACTTGGCTGCCGTTCTCGAATACTTGGCTGCTGAAATCCTAGAGTTGGCAGGAAATGCTGCCCGTGACAACAAGAAGACCAGAATCATTCCACGTCACTTGCAACTGGCTGTCCGTAATGACGAAGAATTGAACAAACTGATGGGCGGTGTCACCATTGCTCAGGGTGGTGTATTGCCAAACATCCAGGCAGTACTTTTACCAAAGAAGACTCAATCCAAAAAGTAAATCGTATGCCCAGCATACACTAACCAAACGGTCCTTTTCAGGACCACCACATCCTCCAAAAAGAGAACTACCAAACCAGTAAACACACACCAATATGTCCTGCCTCTTTTGAATAAAGAGAAATTACACATTACACATAGTTGTGAAAGTAATGCAGATACATTGAGAGCCAAGGTCAATTTTGCACCAAGTCCACTAAAGTAGACGGTGTGAACGACATCTACCAATATAATGATTTGCTAAACGATGCAGTGAATGTCAAAATACATTTTACCACTATGATTTTACATACAATACAGTGTTCCAGTACATGTACTATTAATTTCGCAGCCAAGCTAACAATAATAATTTTCACCAAATGTAATAAAAATTTACCTAAAAATGGATACATATACAGAATACATGCCATAAGGGATCAAGAAATAGCAAAGCTTCAATAGTGACTAACAAACATACTAGTACTTGTAGGTGTATATACAACATTCCAGATTTCCATAGGAACTATCACAAATAAGAAACATTTAAATACAAAAAATGACAAAGCACAACATATGGAACAGTAAACTTGACACACATTAAATTAGACAATCGTCCCTAATCTTTGTATAAATGCTGAGTGGCTTATCCGCGAGAAGAGAAATACTAGTCCCGACTAAAGTTCCTCACTTCTCGTGGCTAAGCCGGTCAAGGCACACTTTGTGCGCCTTACAAAGCTCAGGGTCACGATCTGGCAGCGAGACTAATGTACTATAAGATTACTGCAATATGTACATGGCAATTAATCTTTCTGCCAGACTCGGGACTAGTCCCTCTATCTCTTCTCGCGGCCAAGCCACTCGGCATACATATATACAAAGCTAAGATTATAGGGACGATAGTCACGCGTCTGGCAGCGAGACAACATAGAAAGTTATTAAAGGTACTTTTCCACTCGCGTATGGTAATTTCTTTATTTTATTTATTTTTTTAACTTTCACAAAAGTCAGGCAGTCCACACAGGTGACGTACACCTATAAATGTGGACCCCAAAACATATATACAGGGAAATAAAAGACAACCGGCAAACACTACAGTTACAATACATGTACAAGATGAATGGAAACACCTACAATTACAATACGCCTAAATCTGTCTTGGAGCGGAAATTGCCAAATGTATAAATTACAAAAAAAAAAACAGAAATAATATCTTAAAACTACGAATAGAGGAGATAATGGAAAGCTACAACAAATACTCAAATAAATACATTTGTAGTCGCTTAATTTATTTATGTATTCATGATATTAAAGTAAAGACACAAACAAATAGATCGAAAACTTAGCAGCATTCTACCATTAAATTTCCGCTGCACACAATTCAAATATATCTAGTAGTAGGCTGAACTATATTATCTCAAATTGCGTCGATGACTATTATTACAAATATTTCACAAAACATATTCGCATGTAGGAAATGCTGACAAAGTGTCATGAGGGGTCATATTAAACAACTATAGTGGTAACAACTAACATGTAGAACATTGATATCGGTACGACTACATGAGATATTCATAAAGTACTCTCTAAATTAACACGCGAAAACAATTGTTCGGTTATGGGTCCCAAGATATGCTTATTAGGAATTTGAATTACCGTACAATGAGAAGGTGACTATCTCATTTCCTTTATACAGATAACAAAGCTGTGATAATGATTTCTATCTTTAGTCGATCGGTGTAAGTTGGGTTATACGTCACCTGTCACCAATCTCGCATTTTCATTGGTCGAGAACCCTGCAGATACACAGGCGTATTTTTCACAACAGCCGTATTTTTGCTTGTTGTATCACGTGATCACTGCACGTCCCCTTGTAAACAAATCTAGCAGACAACTAGAGATCGAGCTATAACCAACATTTCCAATGCCAAATTTGTTCTCAAGCGAACAAAATATCACCGTTGTATACATTGAAACAAGTCTTTGAACTGTACTTTTCATGTCACAGGGAAATAGTCAAAAATCCCACACACAACCTTGAAAGTCCAGTGACGGCGAACGCACGGTCGTCACGCGATCGTAAACATGAATTCCTAAATTTATGAAGGATATGAAAATTACCACCACAGAGGGTGTAATTTTTGCTTAACTAGAACAACAAAGCATATCACGAACATTTATGTACATTTAATGGAATGAGTACGCAAAACAAAGACGCACTCATTATTCAGCTGATGGTTAGACTTATAAGTTTGAATACTATATCGCTGAGTGATATGCAAATAGTAAACATTACGTCATACTACTGAGCAAACGCGCACTCTGATTGGATGATAAAGTTAAGGCTGACATGTAAACAACCGCATTGCAGTTATCAGAGAGGTGCGTGATACTACCCTCAACAGTATAACGCGGAAATGATTTTATTTTAAAATGAAACAGCATTTTTAGACATTCAAAAATGAATTCATAGTCGCAGGTGACGTATAAGTATGTTATTTGCCAAATACTGTTCCACATCTTGCTGCTCAAGGTAATTTTTTCTGGTATAGCGGCTCGCCTCCGGCTCTCCGTTATACCAGAAAAATTACCTCTCGCAGCAAAATATGGAACGGTATTTGGCAAATAACATATGCTTATCTACATCAGTTCCTTTAGGATATCGATACCTTCATTTATTTGTATAAGTTGTACAATGTATAAATTTGACGTCAACGGAGAAATGATAGATTTGACCATAGACCATACACGAAACGTACGGTCTATGGTTTGATGGTACTGGTGCAGCGTAGTGTCCTTGGAATGTTTGGATCCTAATTAAATGACATGGAGGGTTGATGGGGAAACGAACTCTTCACCTCTTGTAACCATAAACGTTTGAGAGAGACTTATTTATCGACTTTTACTTCTGAGTGACTTTAGAATTATTAAAACATTTAAAATCGTGTATATTTATGGTTAAATTACGACTACTCACAGTCCCCGATAGAGGGATTGTGAATTACTGTTGCACATTTAAGTCAAGCCGTGTTGGCCTATTGCTTTACGACACTGTAAATTTGATGGTGATGTCATTAATAATACTAACATTTGAAAACTATTAATATTCTAAAATGTCGGTTATAGGGATATCAGAGAGAAGTTTATTATTTTGTATCTAAACACTCTAAAATATCTTAAACGAGATATTCATTATGTTTTTAAAAGGCATTTCTCCAGAATTTGACCTAAAATGAGAATCCTGTTACAGAAGTAATGTTTACATTCTTATTAGCTGAGGCATAATAAATAATCTACCAATAATAATCAACTAACAATTTGTTGTTTCATGAAATCTTAAAATCACGGCTTGGGATCCCAAGTGCGAATGAACGAGCTTGGTGAAGCTGTTTTGTGAAAAAGAGCGGGAATTCCAACTCAGATAATAGTGGTCATTTGCAAGTGTGAAAAGACGTTGTTTGATATTACGTTCGTCTCGGCTCTATATAAACTATGGGGTAACGCTTGAGAAACCATAACAACGTAACTTTCCAATTGAAAACAATATCTTACAATAATCATGTCTGGTCGTGGTAAAGGAGGTAAAGGTCTTGGAAAAGGAGGCGCCAAGCGTCATCGTAAAGTTCTTCGTGATAACATCCAGGGTATCACCAAACCAGCTATCCGTCGTTTGGCCCGTCGTGGTGGTGTCAAACGTATCTCTGGTCTCATTTACGAAGAAACCCGTGGTGTTCTGAAAGTATTCTTGGAGAACGTCATCCGTGATGCCGTCACCTACACCGAGCACGCCAAGAGAAAGACCGTCACCGCCATGGATGTCGTCTATGCTCTGAAACGCCAAGGCCGTACTTTGTACGGATTTGGTGGTTAGACCCATCTACAAAAACCCAAACCAAACGGCCCTTTTCAGGGCCACCACATCCTCCAAAAAGAGAACTACCGAAACTAACTAAAGTAGTGTACATTTGTTGATGCGTCATCCAAGTTTCTATCTTGAAGTTGCACAGGCCCTACACGAGAAGTGAATAAAGTACAATCCCAACATAATCTAGAAACTTCAATGAAGTGATTGTTTGATTACGACCTAGGTTAGACCATGGAAGTATAACGTGGGTTATACTTCCATGGTTAGACCGAAGTAAACAAACGAAATATATACTAATACCAATATCAGCTGTACAGCATGGCAGACATGCATGAACAACAGAGTATAACTGCATATCAAGATCAAATGACCATTTCATATATATTTTAGGAAACCCATTCTGATTCTTGTTGATATTAATATGGAATTACTCTGTTGTTCATGTTTGTGTTTGTCATCTTTATCAGTCTTATTATTAAATATTGTTCTTTGTTTTTGTGTGTATATTGTCCATTGCGAACTAAGCCCTAGCCCTAGTGCTGACGATCAATCGAGTATCGGATTAGAATGTCGATTAAGTGTCTGACCATCCATAGTCTGACTGATCTATAGGACATCTGGTCTAGCCATGGATGTACTAGGCTCACTAATGGTCTAGCATTCTTGCAAATCAGAGTTGTGCTGTTACTTCTTCCGCGACACTGCGAAGCATCTTGGACGGTGCCGTAAAAGAGGATGTGGTTTACGACGATGTTGGTCTAGAAGAGAAGTTTGATCTTACGTAAACGCTAAAATTAATGCGAAAGAATCTTGGACTGAAATCCTGGTTTCTACAACAAAGTTTAGTATTCTCCGTTTTTAGAGCGAGTGAAAAAATAGACTAAAAATACATCGTTGAGGGCATCGTTATCATCCGTGGAACTGGATAAGTAGAATGCACCCAACGACTGATCTTGCCAGTTTTACTTCAAAAGTGATAAGTTAAAATTAATACGAAATATATATTAATATTAATATGGATGTATTCTCTCTAACACCCACGACTTTAATAATAGTTAACAAAACAGTTCATTTCTACAACATACTTCCGTGATATAATCGAGCACCTGAATGTGTTATTTCTCTTAAGTATCGATTATCGTTACTGAACTCTTAAACATCCATATTGAAGTATGTGTTCCATGTATTGATGCATAACTGAGATACAAGCACACAGCTGACAATGAGGTCAAAGAAATACAATGAAAAGAAACATTAGTACATGCATAGTTAAACAATGCGAATTCTACATTATCGCATGTAAAGCTATTTCTCAACCGTAAAATACTAGTAGTGGATGTGATGCATAAATTAGATATCTGGTGACTAACAGTATGAATAAATGCTGACATTTGGTGCCCTCCTTGCTTTTTATTGTTCCGCTACATATTATGCCTCGACGTTTGTATCGATCGCCCTCAGTCTCCGTCTCGTTGAAAATTTCAGGTCACAAAGTTCAAGTTTGTATTTGGAAGAAAGTTTCATTCAGCTTGTGCATGTTTCTGAATACATACATATAGTATTTTGTCATATATAGGAGATACCGATATACATGGACAATTACACAGTATGTGGGTATACGTATATACTAGTCGGTACATGAACACATACATACGGAATACAGATAAGTTATTCAATGTGGATACGTATATACACAGCCATGGTATGTATGGCGCCCCCAATTTACTTTTACTTTATACTCCTGTTTTTATTCAGCAGGTTATACATTCTTTTGACTCTCGTCAGCCACCTGTTGATGCTTAGGCCAGGTTGTTTGTCGTTGTTAGTCAGATCTACGGAGCCGTGCAAGCTATCCATGTACGAGTTGTATTTGTTAATTTACCGAGCCCAGGTCCGAGGTTTTCTTACAAAACCATTATGTCATTTACTGTGAAATTTTTCTGAAATGTCCTTGGTCATTTTTATCAGTAAAATTAATAGTATATCAATACAACCATTTCTTTGTACGACTTTTATTAATTTGTTGTCAAAAATCTTACCAGTTTTACTTCAAAAGTGATAAGTAGATTATAGCGAACAGATTTACTTACATTATTATGGATGTATTCTCTTCGGAGAATTTGATGTAAAAAATTAAATGATATGCTTTAGTGTCATTCCTTTTGACCGTGTATTGTGTGTGTCTAAGAGACATAATTCGGAATTGTTCAAATTTGTATCAGAAAATACAATATATGATCAGAGCATTTAAATTGTGTATGCATTAAAGTCATGTTGTTTGGTTTGGTAGTTCTCTTTTTGGAGGATGTGGTGGTCCTGAAAAGGACCGTTTGGTTTGTGTATGCTGGGCATACGAATTATTTGGAGCTGGTATACTTGGTGACGGCTTTGGTTCCCTCACTGACGGCGTGCTTTGCAAGCTCACCGGGCAGCAAGAGACGTACAGCAGTCTGGATCTCTCTGCTCGTGATGGTGGATCTCTTGTTGTATTGGGCAAGACGGGAAGCTTCAGCTGCAATACGTTCGAAAATATCGTTGACGAAGCTGTTCATGATAGACATGGCCTTGGATGAGATACCAGTGTCTGGGTGAACTTGTTTCATAACTTTGTAGATGTAGATACCATAGCTTTCCTTTCTGCGTCTCTTTCTCTTCTTGTCACCACTTCGTACAGCTTTAGCCTGGCCGGCTTTCTTTGCAGCTTTCCCACTTCCCTTGGGAGGCATGTTTGGTTTCAATCGGATGATGATTTCAGTGTGTTGAGGAAATGCAAACGGTGCACTTTTTATAACCAAAGGAATGCAAATGAGGAATTCTAATGATAATGAAGTGATAGGCGGGAAAGAGAAAATCCAATAAGAATTATCACCTTCTATTTATGCATTTAACTTCGCGACAAATCAACTCTTTGTCATTGGTTAGGTTTGACTCTCATTACGTTCGTTGTTGTGATTGGCCAAAATTGACTGTTAGCAGAATTCTCCCTTCGGCTATAAATTTGGACAGTTTGGTGGTAGGTTCAGTCATTTAACATCAGTAGACAGTACTCACGAAAAACCAACAACTTCATAATGTCTGGACGTGGTAAAGCAGGTAAAGCTAAGGGTAAAGCAAAGAGCCGTTCCAGCCGTGCTGGTTTACAGTTCCCAGTCGGACGTGTGCACCGTTTCCTTCGCAAAGGCAACTATGCTAAACGCGTTGGTGCAGGTGCCCCAGTCTACTTGGCTGCCGTTCTCGAATACTTGGCTGCTGAAATCCTAGAGTTGGCAGGAAATGCTGCCCGTGACAACAAGAAGACCAGAATCATTCCACGTCACTTGCAACTGGCTGTCCGTAATGACGAAGAATTGAACAAACTGATGGGCGGTGTCACCATTGCTCAGGGTGGTGTATTGCCAAACATCCAGGCAGTACTTTTACCAAAGAAGACTCAATCCAAAAAGTAAATCGTATGCCCAGCATACACAAACCAAACGGTCCTTTTCAGGACCACCACATCCTCCAAAAAGAGAACTACCAAACCAGTAAACACACACCAATATGTCCTGCCTCTTTTGAATAAAGAGAAATACATTACACATAGTTGTGAAAGTAATGCAGATACATTGAGAGCCAAGGTCAATTTTTGCACCAAGTCCACTAAAGTAGACGGTGTGAACGACATCTACCAAAATAATGATTTGCTAAACGATGCAGTGAATGTCAAAATACATTTTACCACTATGATTTTACATACAATACAGTGTTCCAGTACATGTACTATTAATTTCGCAGCCAAGCTAACAATAATAATTTTCACCAAATGTAATAAAAATTTACCTAAAAATGGATACATATACAAAATACATGCCATAAGGGATCAAGAAATAGCAAAGCTGGCCAACAAACATACTAGTACTTGTAGGTGTATATACAACATTCCAGATTTCCATAGGAACTATCACAAATAAGAAACATTTAAATACAAAAAATTACAAAGCACAACATATGGAACAGTAAACTTGACACACATTAAATTAGACAATCGTCCCTAATCTTTGTATAAATGCTGAGTGGCTTATCAACGAGAAGAGAGATACTCGTCCCGACTAAAGTTCCTCACTTCTCGCGGCTAAGCCGCTCAAGGCACACTTTGTGCGCCTTACAAATCTCAGGGTCACGATCTGGCAGCGAGACTAATGTACTATAAGATTACTGCAATGTGTACATGACAATTAGTCTCGCTGCCAGACTCGGGACTAGTCCCTCTATCTCTTCTCGCGGCCAAGCCACTCGGCATACATATATACAAAGATTAGGGACGATAGTCACGCGTCTGGCAGCGAGACAACATAGAAAGTTATTAAAGGTACTTTTCCACTCGCGTATGGTAATTTCTTTGTTTTATTTATTTTTTAACTTTCGCAAAAGTCAGGCAGTCCACACAGGTGACGGACACCTATAAATGTGGACCCCAAAACATATATACAGGGAAATAAAAGACAACCAGCAAAAGCTACAGTTAAATACATGTACAAGATGAATGGAAACACCTACAATTACAATACGCCTAAATCTGTCTTGGAGCGGGAATTGCCAAATGTATAAATTACGGGGGAAAAAACAGAAAACAACAATAATATCTTAAAACTACGAATAGAGGAGATAATAGAAAGCTACAACAAATACTCAAATAAATACATTTGTAGTCGCATAATTTATTTATGTATTCCGGATATGAAAGTACAGACACAAACAAATGCATCGAAGAGGTACACACGGAATCACTGTACAGGGACACAACAGAATATAACTTGAAGACGGTTTATTTCGTAGTATAACGTCTGGCTCACCAATCGAGAGGAACGTCAGTGTATGACCAGAAACGTGGACCGTCCAACTGGATCGATCAGATAGATCGTCCAGTCGAGACAATCCAGCCCTAGACCATTCTTCACAGATCGAAGAGATCGTCCCAGAAGATCGTTCTCTCTTCCTTCTCTCCTCTTTAAAAACACTATATATCCCAGAAGATATAGCCCAGAAGAGAGGCGTTTCTCAATACGTAAAGCATATTAAAATCACACTACAATTCTTATTTAAATGTCAAGTTTCACGTCACTAGTCATTCCAGATAGTTGATTGGATTGAAGTTCTTGATATCTGCATATAGTGACGTGATATTCAGATTATTATCTTACGTACCCAATTTTGTTTATTCTTAAAATATTCTTAAGAAATATATCTAAAATACTTTACTATTACAATATTCTTATGACAGGTGCTGCCGACTAGCAATGTATACAAATTCTATTCATTTGAAATTGTAATAAGTTTGTATGATGTCAACCCGACATTGATGTCAGCAGCATATTTGTCTGCAATTTCGATATAGCACATAATAGTTTCTTTTGTCTTAAGTTCCGCATTGTTTGTTTGAACTTGATTTACTGCTAACAAAGGCTATACAAATACAACCGGAGATCAATTTCACACCCTCATTGTTATTGCCAAAAAATACTTTTCTGCATTGTTTCATCCAGTTGTTTTCTTTTGTTACTCATGTTTCATTGTATCTAATTGGAATCTCTTGGTTTGTGTTCAAACTTGTATATTGGTTTTGTTAAAGTGCTTAGATTAAGACAATAGAATCCATTAAATCGATACCATATTGGTTTTCTATCTGCAGTTTATGCTTTCCATGTACAAAATATCTCAAGTTCATTTCTACGGTTGGAATGTACTAGTATGTGACAACTTCATTAGATCCTATCTTAAAGGCACAGAAAAAACTTGTTCGCATTATTACTTTTAATGATTCTTTTACCCATAGTAAACCCCCTTTTCACACTCTTGGCATTCTTGATATTTATAGTCAATTTAAATGTCAGATTTGTATATTTATTCACGATCTTATTATTAATAGACTACCAAGACATTTCAGCGATTATTTTTCATTCATTCAACATAGCAACCAAACAAGATCGGTGACGAATTGTAATATTTCCATACCAAGGAAAACGTTCACTCTTAGCCAGTACTCTCTAGACTACCATAGTGGTAAAATCTGGAATGACGTCTCACACGATACGTAACATCACCAACAGAAATGCTTTTAAATCAGCGACCAAAGAGTACTTTCTTATCAGACAATAAACTTGCATATTCTGTAAGACATTACCAGTCTTATCAAATTTTGGCCTGTGGATGCATCAAACTTCACCAAAGTTTTATTATATGTTTCCTTCCACCTGTTTTATATCTTTTGACTGAACTAATTTTTTTGTGTGTAAATACGGTATGTTGTAATTATTCCATACTTCATAGTTACTGTAGAGCAATTGTATATCAGAAAGAAGTTTATTATTTTGTATTTATCACTCTAAAATATCTTAAACGAGATATATATTATGTTTTCAAAAGGCGTTTCTCCAGAGCTTGACGTAAAATGAGGATCCTGTAATAGAAGTAAATGCTTACATTCTTATTAGCTGAGGCAAATCTACCAATAATCAATTAACAATTTGTTGTTTCCAGAAATCTTAAAATCACGGCTTGGGATCCCAAGTGCGAATTCCCAAGTGGTGAAGCTGTTTTGTGAAAAAGAGCGGGAATTCCAACTCAGATAATAGTGGTCATTTGCAAGTGTGAAAAGACGTTGTTTGATATTACGTTCGTCTCAGCTCTATATAAACTATGGGGTAACACTTGAGAAACCATAACAACTTAACTCCCCAAGTGAAAACAATATCTTACAATAATCATGTCTGGTCGTGGTAAAGGAGGTAAAGGTCTTGGAAAAGGAGGCGCCAAGCGTCATCGTAAAGTTCTTCGTGATAACATCCAGGGTATCACCAAACCAGCTATCCGTCGTTTGGCCCGTCGTGGTGGTGTCAAACGTATCTCTGGTCTCATTTACGAAGAAACCCGTGGTGTACTGAAAGTATTCTTGGAGAACGTCATCCGTGATGCCGTCACCTACACCGAGCACGCCAAGAGAAAGACCGTCACCGCCATGGATGTCGTCTATGCTCTGAAACGCCAAGGCCGTACTTTGTACGGATTTGGTGGTTAGATCCAACTACAAAAACCCAAACCAAACGGCCCTTTTCAGGGCCACCACATCCTCCAAAAAGAGAACTACCGAATCTGACTAAAGTAGTGTACATTTGTTGATACTTCCTCCAAGTTTCTAACTTGAAGTTGCACAGACCCACACGAAAAGTGAATAAAGAACAATCCCAACATGATCTAGAAACTTCAACGAAGTGATTGTTTGATTATGACCTAGGTTAGACTGAAGTAAACAAACGAAATATATACTAATACCAATATCAGCAGTACAGCATGGCAAACATCCATGAACAACAGAGTATAACTGCATATCAATATCAAATGATCATTTCATATTTTAGGAAACCCATTCTGATTCTTGTTGATATTAATATGGAATTACTCTGTTGTTCATGTTTGTGTTTGTCATCTTTATCAGTCTTATTAATAAATATTGTTCTTTGTTTATTTTGTGTATATATTGTCCATTGCGAACTAAGCCCTAGACCGAGTGCTGATGTCGAGTCAAACATGCTGTGAGAATGTTTGTTACTTAGGAGGTTACTATCAATCGAGTATCTGATTAGAATTTCGATTAAGTAGTGTCTGACCATCCATAGTCTGACTGATCTATAGGACAGCTGGTCTAGCCGTGGATGTCGAGACATGGTTATTTCAGTATGCGGTCCATGTATTGATGCACAACTGATATACAACTTACAAGCACACAGCTGACAATGAAGTCAAAGAAATACAATGGAAAGAAAGATTAGTAAATGCATAGTTAAACAATGCGAATTCTACATTATCACATGTAAAGCTATTTCTCAACTAGTAGTGGATGTGATTCATAAATTAGATATCTGGTGACTAACAGTATGAATAAATGCTGACATTTGGTGCCCTCCTTGCTTTTTATTGTTCCGCTACATATTATGCCTAGAAGTTTGTATCACTCGCCCCCAGTCTCCGTCTCAGTCGAAAATTCAAGGTCTCAAAGTTCAAGTTTGTATTTGGAAGAAAGTTTCATCAGCTTGTGCATGTTTATGAATACATACATATAGTATTTTGTCATATATAGGAGATACCAAAATATATGGACAATTACACAGTACTTGGGTATACGTATATACTAGTAGGTATATGAACACATACATACGGAATATAGATATATAAGTAAATCAATGTGGATACCGTTTACGTATATACACAGCCATGGTATGTATGGCGCCTCCAATTTACTTTTACTTTATACTCCTGTTTTTATTCAGCGGGTTATACATTCTTTTGACTCTCGTCTGCCACCTGTTGATACTTAGGCCAGGTTGTTTGTCCTTGTTAGTCGGATCTACGGAGCGGTGCAAGCTATCCATGTACCAGTTGTATTTGTTAATTTACCGAGCCCAGGTCCGAGGTTTTCTTACAAAACCATTATGTCATTTACTGTGAAATTTTTCTGAAATGTCCTTGGTCATTTTTATCAGTAAAATTAATAGTACATGTATATCAATACAACCATTTCTTTGTACGACTTTTATTAATTTGTTGTCAAAAATTAAATGATTCGCGTGAGTGTCATTCCTTTTGACCGTGTATTGTGTCGAAGAGATATAAATCGGAATTCTTCAAGTTTGTATCAGAAAATACAATATATGATTAGAGCATTTAAATTGTGTATGCATTAGAGTCATGTTGTTTGGTTTGGTAGTTCTCTTTTTGGAGGATGTGGTGGTCCTGAAAAGGACCGTTTGATTTGTGTATGTTGGGCATACGAATTATTTGGAGCTGGTATACTTGGTTACGGCTTTGGTTCCCTCACTGACGGCGTGCTTGGCAAGCTCACCGGGCAGCAAGAGACGTACAGCAGTCTGGATCTCTCTGCTCGTGATGGTGGATCTCTTGTTGTATTGGGCAAGACGGGAAGCTTCAGCTGCAATACGTTCGAAAATATCGTTGACGAAGCTGTTCATGATAGACATGGCCTTGGAGGAGATACCAGTGTCTGGGTGAACTTGTTTCATAACTTTGTAGATGTAGATACCATAGCTTTCCTTTCTACGTCTCTTTCTCTTCTTGTCACCACTTCGTACAGCTTTAGCCTGACCGGCTTTCTTGGCAGCTTTTCCACTTCCCTTGGGAGGCATGTTTGATTTCAATCGGATGATGAGTTCAGTGTGTTGAGGCAATGCAAACGGTGCACTTTTTATAACCAAAGGAATGCAAATGAGGAATATTCTAAAGATGAATGAAGTGATAGGCGGGAAAGAGAACATTCAATAACAATTATCACCTTCTATTTATGCATTTAACTTCGCGCCAAATCAACTCTTTGTCATTGGTTAGGTTTGCAGCTCATTACCAGTTCTTTGTATTGATTGGCCAAAATTGACTGTTAGCAGAATTCTCCCTTCGGCTATAAATTTGGACAGTTTGGTGGTAGGTTCAGTCATTTAACATCAGTAGACAGTACTCACGAAAAACCAACAAGTTCATCATGTCTGGACGTGGTAAAGCAGGTAAAGCTAAGGGTAAGGCAAAGAGCCGTTCCAGCCGTGCTGGTTTACAGTTCCCAGTCGGACGTGTGCACCGTTTCCTTCGCAAGGGCAACTATGCTAAACGCGTTGGTGCAGGTGCCCCAGTCTACTTGGCTGCCGTTCTCGAATACTTGGCTGCTGAAATCCTAGAGTTGGCAGGAAATGCTGCCCGTGACAACAAGAAGACCAGAATCATTCCACGTCACTTGCAGTTGGCTGTCCGAAATGACGAAGAATTAAACAAACTGATGGGTGGTGTCACCATTGCTCAGGGTGGTGTATTGCCAAACATCCAGGCAGTACTTTTACCAAAGAAGACTCAATCCAAAAAGTAAATCGTATGCTATGCATACACAAACCAAACGGTCCTTTTCAGGACCACCACATCCTCCAAAAAGAGAACTACCAAACCTTCAGTAAACACACCAATATTTCTTTTCTGATGTCTTGCCTCTTTTTAATACAGAGAAATACATTACACAATACGCAACAAAAATTAGGAAATAAAGAATGGAAATTGAGTTCATGGTACAAACAAGTACCAGTCCAAATACAATGATATGGTACCACACACTTTTCAACACAGGTGGACTTACTTGAGAATGGCACAACTTGAGTTCAAGTAAAAGGACAATTCTAAGTCTGGGTAAAACTTCTGCTTTATTTCAATAACTACGTTTGACCGCACAGAGTCTTTTTCAAGGGCTAAAATACAAAAATAATATAAACTAAAATGGAAATTACTAGAAAAGAGTATGGTATCCTTAGCTTTACCCGTACTCTCTGCCACACTCGTGACTATCATTTCTTGGCTTTGAAAGGCGCACAAAGTGCGCCCTGAGCGGCAAAGCCGCGAGAAGTGGGGGACTCGGGACTAGTCCCTCTCTTCTCGCGGCTACGCCGCTCGACATACATACAAAGATTAGGGATGATGGTCACGAGTCTGGCAGCAACAATATATGGCAATATAATGAACGTGAAAGGTAGTTTTCCACTCGCGTATGGTAATTTTTTATTTTATTTATATATTCAGGCAGTCTACACAGGTGACGGACACCTATAAACGTGGACCCCAAAACATATATACAGGGAAATAAAAGACAACCGGCAAACACTACAGTTACAATACATGTACAAGATGAATGGAAACACCTACAATTACAATAAGCCTAAATCTGTCTTGGAGGGGAAATTGCCAAATGTATAAATTACAAACAAAAAAAAACACAAAACAACGGTAATATCTTAAAACTACGAATAGAGGATATAATAGAAAGCTACAACAAATACTCAAATAAATACATTTGTAATCGCTTAATTTATTTATGTATTCAGGATATGAAAGTAAAGACACAAACAAATGGATCGAAAACTAGCTGCAATGTACCATTAAATTTCCGCTGCACACAATTCAAATATATCTAGACCATACACGAAACGTAGGGTCTATGGTTTGATGGTACTGGTGCAGCGTAGTGTCTTTGGAATGTTTGGATCCTAATTAAATGACATGGAGGGTTGATGGGGAAACGAACTCTTCACCTCTTGTAACCATAAACGTTTGAGAGAGATTTATTTATCGACTTTTACTTCTGATTTGACTTTAGAATTATTAAAAAATTTAAAATCGTGTATATTTATGGTTAAATTACAACTACTCACAGTCCCCGATAGAGGGATTGTGAACTACTGTTGCACATTAAGTCAAGTCGTGTGTTGGCCTATAGTTTTACGACATTGTAAATTTGATGGTGATGTCATTAATAATACTAACATTTAAAACTACTAATATTGTCGGCTATAGGGATATCAGAAAGAAGTTTATTATTTTCTGTTTAAACACTCGAGATATTTATTATGTTTTGAAAAGGCATTTCTCCAGAGTTTGACGTAAACTGAGGATCCTGTAATAGAAGTAATGTTTACATTCTTATTAGCTGAGGCATAATGAACAATCTACCAATGATAATCAACTAACAATTTGTTGTTTCGTGAAATCTAAAAATCACGACTTGGGATCCCAAGTGCGAATGAACGAGCTTGGTGAAGCTATTTTGTGAAAAAGAGCGGGAATTCCAACTCATATAATAGTGGTCATTTGCAAGTGTGAAAGGACGCTGTTTGATATTACGTTCGCCTCAGCTCGATATACTAGTAAACTATGGGGTAACGCTTGGGAAACCATAACAACGTAACTCCCCAAGTTAAAACAATATCAAAATCATGTCTGGTCGTGGTAAAGGAGGTAAAGGTCTTGGAAAAGGAGGCGCCAAGCGTCATCGTAAAGTTCTTCGTGATAACATCCAGGGTATCACCAAACCAGCTATCCGTCGTTTAGCCCGTCGTGGTGGTGTCAAGCGTATCTCTGGTCTCATTTATGAAGAAACCCGTGGTGTACTGAAAGTATTCTTGGAGAACGTCATCCGTGATGCCGTCACCTACACCGAGCACGCCAAGAGAAAGACCGTCACCGCCATGGATGTCGTCTATGCTCTGAAACGCCAAGGCCGTACTTTGTACGGATTTGGTGGTTAGATCCAACTACAAAAACCCAAACCAAACGGCCCTTTTCAGGGCCACCACATCCTCCAAAAAGAGAACTACCAAAACTAGCTAAGCTGGTGTACATTTGTTGTTGCTTCCCCCGAGTTTCTAACTTGAAGTTGCACAGACCCACACGAAAAGTGAACAAAATACAAACCCAACATAATCTAGAAACGTCAACGAAGTGATTGTTTGATTATGACTTAGGTTAGAACGAAGTAAACAGACAAAATATATACTGATACCAACAATATCAGCAGTACGGCATGGAGGAAATGCATGAACAACAGAGTATAACTGCATATCAAGATCAAATGACCATTTCCTATTTTAGATAGTCTAATTCCTATACAGTATCGTTACGATTAATACCTTCATTCACAAAAAAAACCAAGACATGGTTATTTCAGTATGTGTTCCATGTATTGATGCATAACTGAGATACAAGCACACAGCTGACAATGAGGTCAAAGAAATACAATGAAAAGAAACATTAGTACATGCATAGTTAATAAACAATGCGAATTCTACATTATCACATTATCACATTATTATGTAAAGCTATTGTACATTATCACATGTAAAGCTATTGTAGTTGTACATTATCACATGTAAAATAGTGGATGTGATGCATAAATTAGATATCTTGTGACTAATAGTATGAATAAATGCTGACATTTGGTGCCCTCCTTGCTGTTTATCTCCCATGACGTGTACTCGCGATAGAAAACATTAGTAAACATATTGAGTATGCAGATAGAAATACATTTTTTTATTTTTTTATTCAGGTATACCAACGGGCATAAAGCCCATTTGCAGGCCCCTAGAAACAAATAAGGAAAAACAAGCACTAAAAAGATAAAAACAAGGGATAGCAATAACAGAAAGAAGTGACATGACATAAAAGGCAAACACAGAAATAAAAACAACAAAACAGGTAAAATTATTTAAAACACGCAGCCTGAAGCACACGCCGAAAGGCGGAAACAGGACTAAATAAATCTATGTTTGGATTTGCTTTAAATACGTCATTACAAGTGGTTAGACATGTTAAAATTGGGGAATATTTTCTCAGATTTACTCTGGAGGCACTGATGCGAAAGATATCAGTGGTTATTACGTATCTGTCTGCTCTGTACATTAAAAACAAACCTTGTACAAAATGGATGGACAATTATAGTATGAATTGACCAGTTTATAAACAAAAATAGCAGCTAAAAACTTTCGCCTCCTCACCAGTGGAGGAAGCTTAAACCTAGCACATAGCGAATCGTAATCTGTTGAAGTATATTGCACATTTGATTTAAAACATAACAATTTAATACATTTCTGCTGTACACGTTCGACAAATCACAACACATGGAACTGTCAAATTGACACACATTAAATTAAACGATCGTCCCTCATCTTTGTATAAATGCCGAGCGGCTTAGCCGCGAGAAGAGAGATACTAGTCCCGACTAAAGTTCCTCACTTCTCGCTACTGAGGCGCTCAAGACGCACTTTGTGCGCCTTACAAAGGTCACGATCTGTCAGCGAGACTAACGTACTATAAGCTTACTGCAACATGTACATGGCTATTAGTCTCGCTGCCACTCGGCATACATATATACAAAGATTAGGGACGATAGTCACGCGTCTGGCAGCGAGACTACATAGAACGTTATTAAAGGTACTTTTCCACTCGCGTATGGTAATTTCTTTATTTTATTTATTTTTTAACTTTCACAAAAGTCAGGCAGTCCACACATGTGACGGACACCTATAAATGTGGACCCCAAAACATATATGCAGGGAAATAAAAGACAACCGGCAAACACTACAGTTACAATACATGTACAAGATGAATGGAAACACCTACAATTACAATAAGCCTAAATCTGTCTTGGAGCGGAAATTGCCAAATGTATAAATTACAAAAAAAAACAGAAATAATATCTTAAAACTACGAATAGAGGAGATAATGGAAAGCTACAACAAATACTCAAATAAATACATTTGCAGTCGCTTAATTTATTTATGTATTCATGATATTAAAGTAAAGACACAAACAAATAGATCGAAAACTTAGCTGCATTCTACCATTAAATTTCCGCTGCACACAATTCAAATATATCTAGTAGTAGGCTGAACTATATTATCTCAAATTGCGTCGATGACTATTATTACAAATATTTCACAAAACATATTCGCATGTAGGAAATGCTGACAAAGTGTCATGAGGGGTCATATTAAATAACTATAGTGGTAACATGTAGAACATTGGTATCGGTACGACTACATGAGATATTCATAAAATACTCTCTAAATTAACACGCGAAAACAATTGGTCGGTTATGGGTCCCAAGATATGCTGAAATTATTAGGAATTTGAATTACCGTACAATGAGAAGGTGACTATCTCATTTCCTTTATACAGATAACAAAGCTGTGATAATGATTTCTATCTTTAGTCGATCGGTGTAAGTTGGGTTATACGTCACCTGTCACCAATCTCGCATTTTCATTGGTCGAGAGCCCTGCAGATACACAGGCGTATTTTTCACAACAGCCGTATTTTTGCTTGTTGTATCACGTGATCACTGCACGTCCCCTTGTAAACAAATCTAGCAGACAACTAGAGATCGAGCTATAACCAGCATTTCCAATGCCAAATTTGTTCTCAAGCGAACAAAATATCACCGTTGTATACATTGAAACAAGTCTTTGAACTGTACTTTTCATGTCACAGGGAAATAGTCAAAAATTCCACACACAACCGTGAAAGTCCAGTAACGGCGAACGCACGGTCGTCACGCGATCGTAAACATGAATTCCTAAATTTATGAAGGATATGAAAATTACCACCACAGAGGGTGTAATTTTTGCTTAACTAGAACAACAAAGCATATCACGAACATTTATGTACATTTAATGGTATACAGTACGCAAAACAAAGACGTACTCATTTTTCAGCTGATGGTTATAAGTTTGAATATATCGCTGAGTGATATGCAAATAGTAAACATTACGTCATACTACTGAGCAAACGCGCACTCTGATTGGATGATAAAGTTAAGGCTGACATGTAAACAACCGCATTGCAGTTATCAGAGAGGTGCGTGATACTACCCTCAACAGTATAACGCGGAAGTGATTTTATTTTAAAATGAAATAGCATTTTTAGACATTCAAAAATGAATTCATAGTCGCAGGTGACGTATAAGTATGTTATTTGCCAAATACTGTTCCACATCTTGCTGCTCAAGGTAATTTTTTCTGGTATAACGGCTCGCCTCCGGCTCTCCGTTATACCAGAAAAATTACCTCTCGCAGCAAAATATGGAACGGTATTTGGCAAATAACATATGCTTATCTACATCAGTTCCTTTAGGATATCGATACCTTCATTTATTTGTATAAGTTGTACAATGTATAAATTTGATGTCAACGGAGAAATGATAAATTTGACCATAGACCATACACGAAACGTACGGTCTATGGTTTGATGGTACTGGTGGTGGTGCAGCGTAGTGTCCTTGGAATGTTTGGATCCTAATTAAATGACATGGAGGGTTGATGGGGAAACGAACTCTTCACCTCTTGTAACCATAAACGTTTGAGAGAGACTTATTTATCGACTTTTACTTCTGATTTGACTTTAGAATTATTAAAACATTTAAAATCGTGTATATTTATGGTTAAATTACAACTACTCACAGTCCCCGATAGAGGGATTGTGAATTACTTTTGCACATTTAAGTCAAGCCGTGTTGGCCTATTGCTTTACGACACTGTAAATTTGATAGTGATGTCATTAATAATACTAACATTTGAAAACTATTAATATTCTAAAATGTCGGTTATAGGGATATCAGAGAGAAGTTTATTATTTTGTATCTAAACACTCTAAAATATCTTAAACGAGATATTCATTATGTTTTTAAAAGGCATTTCTCCAGAATTTGACCTAAAATGAGAATCCTGTTACAGAAATAATGTTTACATTCTTATTAGCTGAGGCATAATAAATAATCTACCAATAATAATCAACTAACAATTTGTTGTTTCATGAAATCTTAAAATCACGGCTTGGAATCCCAAGTGCGAATGAACGAGCTTGGTGAAGCTGTTTTGTGAAAAAGAGCGGGAATTCCAACTCAGATAATAGTGGTCATTTGCAAGTGTGAAAAGACGCTGTTTGATATTACGTTCGTCTCAGCTCTATATAAACTATGGGGTAACGCTTGAGAAACCATAACAACGTAACTCCCCAAGTGAAAACAATATCTTACAATAATCATGTCTGGTCGTGGTAAAGGAGGTAAAGGTCTTGGAAAAGGAGGCGCCAAGCGACATCGTAAAGTTCTTCGTGATAACATCCAGGGTATCACCAAACCAGCTATCCGTCGTTTAGCCCGTCGTGGTGGTGTCAAGCGTATCTCTGGTCTCATCTATGAAGAAACCCGTGGTGTACTGAAAGTATTCTTGGAGAACGTCATCCGTGATGCAGTCACCTACACCGAGCACGCCAAGAGAAAGACCGTCACCGCCATGGATGTCGTCTATGCTCTGAAACGCCAAGGCCGCACTTTGTACGGATTTGGTGGTTAGATCCAACTACAGAAACCCAAACCAAACGGCCCTTTTCAGGGCCACCACATCCTCCAAAAAGAGAACTACCGAAACTAACTAAAGTAGTGTACATTTGTTGATGCGTCATCCAAGTTTCTATCTTGAAGTTGCACAGGCCCTACACGAAAAGTTAATAAAGTACAATCCCAACATAATCTAGAAACTTCAATGAAGTGATTGTTTGATTACGACCTAGGTTAGACCATGGAAGTATAACGTGGGTTATACTTCCATGGTTAGACCGAAGTAAACAAACGAAATATATACTAATACCAATATCAGCTGTACAGCATGGCAGACATGCATGAACAACAGAGTATAACTGCATATCAAGATCAAATGACCATTTCATATATATTTTAGGAAACCCATTCTGATTCTTGTTGATATTAATATGGAATTACTCTGTTGTTCATGTTTGTGTTTGTCATCTTTATCAGTCTTATTATTAAATATTGTTCTTTGTTTTTGTCTGTATATTGTCCATTGCGAACTAAGCCCTAGCCCTAGTGCTGACGATCAATCGAGTATCGGATTAGAATGTCGATTAAGTGTCTGACCATCCATAGTCTGACTGATCTATAGGACATCTGGTCTAGCCATGGATGTACTAGGCTCACTAATGGTCTAGCATTCTTGCAAATCAGAGTTGTGCTGTTACTTCTTCCGCGACACTGCGAAGCATCTTGGACGGTGCCGTAAAAGAGGATGTGGTTTACGACGATGTTGGTCTAGAAGAGAAGTTTGATCTTACGTAAACGCTAAAATTAATACGAAAGAATCTTGGACTGAAATCCTGGTTTCTACAACAAAGTTTAGTATTCTCCGTTTTTAGAGCGAGTGAAAAAATAGACTAAAAATACATCGTTGAGGGCATCGTTATCATCCGTGGAACTGGATAAGTAGAATGCACCCAACGACCGATCTTGCCAGTTTTACTTCAAAAGTGATAAGTTAAAATTAATACGAAATATATATTAATATTAATATGGATGTATTCTCTCTAACACCCACGACTTTAATAATAGTTAACAAAACAGTTCATTTCTACAACATACTTCCGTGATATAATCGAGCACCTGAATGTGTTTCGTTTATCGTTACTGAACTCATAAACATCCATATTGAAGTATGTGTTCCATGTATTGATGCATAACTGAGATACAAGCACACAGCTGACAATGAGGTCAAAGAAATACAATGAAAAGAAACATTAGTACATGCATAGTTAAACAATGCGAATTCTACATTATCGCATGTAAAGCTATTTCTCAACCGTAAAATACTAGTAGTGGATGTGATGCATAAATTAGATATCTGGTGACTAACAGTATGAATAAATGCTGACATTTGGTGCCCTCCTTGCTTTTTATTGTTCCGCTACATATTATGCCTCGACGTTTGTATCGATCGCCCTCAGTCTCCGTCTCGTTGAAAATTTCAGGTCACAAAGTTCAAGTTTGTATTTGGAAGAAAGTTTCATTCAGCTTGTGCATGTTTCTGAATACATACATATAGTATTTTGTCATATATAGGAGATACCGATATACATGGACAATTACACAGTATGTGGGTATACGTATATACTAGTCGGTACATGAACACATACATACGGAATACAGATAAGTTATTCAATGTGGATACGTATATACACAGCCATGGTATGTATGGCGCCCCCAATTTACTTTATACTCCTCTTTTTATTCAGCAGGTTATACATTCTTTTGACTCTCGTCTGCCACCTGTTGATACTTTATAGGCCAGGTCGTTTGTCCTTGTGAGTTGGATGTACGGAGCCGTGCAAGCTATCCATGTACCAGTTTTATCTGTTAATTTACCGAGCCCAGGTCCGAGGTTTTGTTACAAAACCATTATGTCATTTACTGTGAAATTTGTCCTTGGTCATTCTTATCAGTAAAATTAACAGTGTATCAATACAACCATTTCTTTGTACGACTTTTGTTAATTTGTTGTCAAGAATTAAATGATAAGCTTTGGTGTCATTTCTTTTGACCGTGTATTGTGTCCAAGAGATATAATTCGGAATTGTTCAAATTTGTATCAGAAAATGAAATATATGATCAGAGCATTTAAATTGTATATGTATTATTTTTCTGATCATTACCTGCATGACCAATCGCTCCCTTCAAAATGGTACATTTCCAGATGTCTGGAAGGAGGCAACCGTCGTACCATTGGTCAAAAAAGCAGCTGGCGGTATAGACTTGTCTAATTATCGACCTGTTAGTAACCTGTCATTCATTTCCAAGCTAGTAGAACGGGTTGTTGTCGATCAACTCACCACTCACATGCAGATCAATGCCTAGCTACCAGTTCATCAATCAGTGTACAGACAATATCACAGTATAGAGACTGTCCTCAGTAAGTTATGTCAGACATACTTGAGTGTATGGGTCAAAAACAAGTTGCACTTTTGGTTCTACTTGATCTAAGCTCAGCCTTTGATACCGTTGACCATGCAATTCTATTGGAGACAATAGAACGCGAATTTGGAGTACAGAATGTCGCACTCACTTGGTTAGCCTCTTACCTCACCAACAGATCACAGAAAGCCATAGTATCTGGCTGTTTATCTGAAAGTGTTCAACTGAAGTTTGGCGTCCCACAAGGATCATGCCTTGGCCCAGTCCTTTTCACGGCCTATTCGAGTACACTGTTTCGCGTCATAAACAACCATATGATTAATTCATACGGCTATGCTGATGATACACAACTTTTGAAAGCGTTTAAACCTCGATTAGATGATGAAACTGATGCTATAAAGTGTATATAGAGGTGTGTCGGTGACATACAAGCCTGGATGTTAACACATAGACTGAAGTTGAATGAGAACAAAACTGAAGTTATGCTACTAGGGACAAAACAACAATCAGCTAAAGTAACAAGTAACCATATTACTGTCGGAGAAAATCAGATCAAAATAGTTGACCATGTCCGCTATCTGGGAGGCTGATTCAAATCTATCGATGGTTCGTCATGTTAACCAAATCTGTAGGAAAGTCAATCATAACTTATACAATCTCCGTCGTATCCGTAAATATCTGAATCATGCTGCAGAAAGCTTGTGAAACATTGGTCCATTCTTTAGTCAGTTCTCATCTTGATTATGCAAACTCCATATTGTATGGAATGCCAAAGTATTTGTTTGAAAGATTGCAGCGAGTACAAAATAATGCCGTACGAGTTGTAAAAGGTTTGAGGGAATAACTCAATCTCTTATTCAGCTCCACTAGCTGCCTGTCAAGGCACGAGTTGATTTTAAAGTAATTTTACTAGTTTTTAAGGCTTTGAATGGTAAAGCACCTTTGTATATCCAGGATTCGTTCACACGTACCGTGACGTACCAACAATTCTCGTTACAATTTACGTAACGATTAAACAATATTATAAACTGTATTGATGTATTACCACATGTCCTTTACTAAGTAGTCATTTTAGCCTTTTTGTAATTATTGTAACCAATTTGTTGTTTTTAGCTTTATTATATTGTTTTACCATGCTTTTAAATCTATTTTATGTACAGCGCTTTTGAATATTAATAAATAGAAAAGGCGCTTTAGAAAATAAATAAACGTTAAACTTTATTAGAGTCATATTGTTTGGTTTGGTAGTTCTCTTTTTGGAGGATGTAGTGGTCCTGAAAAGGACCGTTTGGTTTGTGTATGCTGGGCATACGAATTATTTGGAGCTGGTATACTTCGTTACGGCTTTGGTTCCCTCACTGACGGCGTGCTTGGCAAGCTCACCGGGTAGCAAGAGACGTACAGCAGTCTGGATCTCTCTGCTCGTGATGGTGGATCTCTTGTTGTATTGGGCAAGACGGGAAGCTTCAGCTGCAATACGTTCGAAAATATCGTTGACGAAGCTGTTCATGATAGACATGGCCTTGGATGAGATACCAGTGTCTGGGTGAACTTGTTTCATAACTTTGTAGATGTAGATACCATAGCTTTCCTTTCTACGTCTCTTTCTCTTCTTGTCACCACTTCGTACAGCTTTAGCCTGACCGGCTTTCTTTGCAGCTTTTACACTTCCCTTGGGAGGCATGTTTGATTTCAATCGGATGATGATTTCAGTGTGTTGAGGAAATGCAAACGGTGCACTTTTTATAACCAAAGGAATGCAAATGTGGAATTCTAATGATAATGAAGTGATAGGCGGGAAAGAGAAAATTCAATAACAATTATCACCTTCTATTTATGCATTTAACTTCGCGCCAAATCAACTCTTTGTCATTGGTTAGGTTTGCAGCTCATTACCAGTTCGTTGTTGTGATTGGCCAAAATTGACTGTTAGCAGAATTCTCCCTTCGGCTGTAAATTTGGACAGTTTGGTGGTAGGTTCAGTCATTTAACATCAGTAGACAGTACTCACGAAAAACCAACAAGTTCATAATGTCTGGACGTGGTAAAGCAAGTAAAGCTAAGGGTAAGGCAAAGAGCCGTTCCAGCCGTGCTGGTTTACAGTTCCCAGTCGGACGTGTGCACCGTTTCCTTCGCAAAGGCAACTATGCTAAACGCGTTGGTGCAGGTGCCCCAGTCTACTTGGCTGCCGTTCTCGAATACTTGGCTGCTGAGATCCTAGAGTTGGCAGGAAATGCTGCCCGTGACAACAAGAAGACCAGAATCATTCCACGTCACTTGCAACTGGCTGTCCGTAATGACGAAGAATTGAACAAACTGATGGGCGGTGTCACCATTGCTCAGGGTGGTGTATTGCCAAACATCCAGGCAGTACTTTTACCAAAGAAGACTCAATCCAAAAAGTAAATCGTATGCTATGCATACACAAACCAAACGGTCCTTTTCAGGACCACCACATCCTCCAAAAAGAGAACTACCAAACCAGTAAACACACACCAATATGTCTTGCCTCTTTTGAATAAAGAGAAATACATTACACATAGTTGTGAAAGTAATGCAGATACATTGAGAGCCAAGGTCATTTTTGCACCAAGTCCACTAAAGTAGACGGTGTGAACGACATCTACCAATAAAATGATTTGCTAAACGATGCAGTGAATGTCAAAATACATTTTACCACTATGATTTTACATACAATACAGTGTTCCAGTACATGTACTATTAATTTCGCAGCCAAGCTAACAATAATAATTTTCACCAAATGTAATAAAAATTCACCTAAAAATGGATACATATACAGAATACATGCCATAAGGGATCAAGAAATAGCAAAGCTGGCCAACAAACGTACTAGTACTTGTAGGTGTATATACAACATTCCAGATTTCCATAGGAACTATCACAAATAAGAAACATTTAAATACAAAAAATTACAAAGCACAACATATGGAACAGTAAACTTGACACACATTAAATTAGACAATCGTCCCTAATCTTTGTATAAATGCTGAGTGGCTTATCCGCGAGAAGAGAGATACTAGTCCCGACTAAAGTTCCTCACTTCTCGCGGCTAAGCCGGTCAAGGCACACTTTGTGCGCCTTACAAAGCTCAGGGTCGCGATCTGGCAGCGAGACTAATGTACTATAAGATTACTGCAATATGTACATGGCAATTAATATTTCTGCCAGACTCGGGACTAGTCCCTCTATCTCTTCTCGCGGCCAAGCCACTCGGCATACATATATACAAAGCTAAGATTATAGGGACGATAGTCACGCGTCTGGCAGCGAGACAACATAGAAAGTTATTAAAGGTACTTTTCCACTCGCGTACGGTAATTTCTTTATTTTATTTATTTTTTAACTTTCACAAAAGTCAGGCAGTCCACACAGGTGACGGACACCTATAAATGTGGACCCCAAAACATATATACAGGGAAATAAAAGACAACCGGCAAACACTACAGTTACAATACATGTACAAGATGAATGGAAACACCTACAATTACAATAAGCCTAAATCTGTCTTGGAGCGGAAATTGCCAAATGTATAAATTACAAAAAAAAACAGAAATAATATCTTAAAACTACGAATAGAGGAGATAATGGAAAGCTACAACAAATACTCAAATAAATACATTTGCAGTCGCTTAATTTATTTATGTATTCATGATATTAAAGTAAAGACACAAACAAATAGATCGAAAACTTAGCTGCATTCTACCATTAAATTTCCGCTGCACACAATTCAAATATATCTAGTAGTAGGCTGAACTATATTATCTCAAATTGCGTCGATGACTATTATTACAAATATTTCACAAAACATATTCGCATGTAGGAAATGCTGACAAAGTGTCATGAGGGGTCATATTAAATAACTATAGTGGTAACATGTAGAACATTGGTATCGGTACGACTACATGAGATATTCATAAAATACTCTCTAAATTAACACGCGAAAACAATTGGTCGGTTATGGGTCCCAAGATATGCTGAAATTATTAGGAATTTGAATTACCGTACAATGAGAAGGTGACTATCTCATTTCCTTTATACAGATAACAAAGCTGTGATAATGATTTCTATCTTTAGTCGATCGGTGTAAGTTGGGTTATACGTCACCTGTCACCAATCTCGCATTTTCATTGGTCGAGAGCCCTGCAGATACACAGGCGTATTTTTCACAACAGCCGTATTTTTGCTTGTTGTATCACGTGATCACTGCACGTCCCCTTGTAAACAAATCTAGCAGACAACTAGAGATCGAGCTATAACCAGCATTTCCAATGCCAAATTTGTTCTCAAGCGAACAAAATATCACCGTTGTATACATTGAAACAAGTCTTTGAACTGTACTTTTCATGTCACAGGGAAATAGTCAAAAATTCCACACACAACCGTGAAAGTCCAGTAACGGCGAACGCACGGTCGTCACGCGATCGTAAACATGAATTCCTAAATTTATGAAGGATATGAAAATTACCACCACAGAGGGTGTAATTTTTGCTTAACTAGAACAACAAAGCATATCACGAACATTTATGTACATTTAATGGTATACAGTACGCAAAACAAAGACGTACTCATTTTTCAGCTGATGGTTATAAGTTTGAATATATCGCTGAGTGATATGCAAATAGTAAACATTACGTCATACTACTGAGCAAACGCGCACTCTGATTGGATGATAAAGTTAAGGCTGACATGTAAACAACCGCATTGCAGTTATCAGAGAGGTGCGTGATACTACCCTCAACAGTATAACGCGGAAGTGATTTTATTTTAAAATGAAACAGCATTTTTAGACATTCAAAAATGAATTCATAGTCGCAGGTGACGTATAAGTATGTTATTTGCCAAATACTGTTCCACATCTTGCTGCTCAAGGTAATTTTTTCTGGTATAACGGCTCGCCTCCGGCTCTCCGTTATACCAGAAAAATTACCTCTCGCAGCAAAATATGGAACGGTATTTGGCAAATAACATACACTTATCTACATCAGTTCCTTTAGGATATCGATACCTTCATTTATTTGTATAAGTTGTACAATGTATAAATTTGATGTCAACGGAGAAATGATAGATTTGACCATAGACCATACACGAAACGTACGGTCTATGGTTTGATGGTACTGGTGGTGGTGCAGCGTAGTGTCCTTGGAATGTTTGGATCCTAATTAAATGACATGGAGGGTTGATGGGAAAACGAACTCTTCACCTCTTGTAACCATAAACGTTTGAGAGAGACTTATTTATCGACTTTTACTCCTGATTTGACTTTAGAATTATTAAAACATTTAAAATCGTGTATATTTATGGTTAAATTACAACTACTCACAGTCCCCGATAGAGGGATTGTGAATTACTGTTGCACATTTAAGTCAAGCCGTGTTGGCCTATTGCTTTACGACACTGTAAATTTGATGGTGATGTCATTAATAATACTAACATTTGAAAACTATTAATATTCTAAAATGTCGGTTATAGGGATATCAGAGAGAAGTTTATTATTTTGTATCTAAACACTCTAAAATATCTTAAACGAGATATTCATTATGTTTTTAAAAGGCATTTCGGTCACGTGATGTACAGCAAACTGTTCGCTTGCATGTTCAGATCGCTCTACAACTATTTCTGTGTATTTCATTGAAATCAGCAAGCTAGTCTTTCTCAGCACATCCGTTGTGTTAGAAAACCATGGGAGTCTCCGTTGAAGTCTGGAGAGCCAAGATTGGGACTTTCACTCATCCTAAAAACTGGAGAGATATTCAACTGCACTTGTACAGTCCTTTTTCAAAATGGTCATATGCAAATCAGCTTGCCTACAGAACGATCGCCTGTGTCGTCGTGGTATGGTATGTGGTTGCTTGCACGGACATACTACTAAACTGCGTAAACATGTCGTCATTATGGCTCCAAGAAAATGGTATGTTGCTACTAGATGAAAATTATGATTCTTGTACTGAACGTGAAATTGGTCATTCTGCGAACTTTTCGTTTCAAGAAACCAACAGTGGCACTGACTTTGGAATGTACTCACAGGTGCCATGTTTGGCATCTGTCATCAGTAAGCCATTAGTCAAAAAACTTTTGCAGTTAGCCGGTGACATAGAACTAAACCCCGGTCCCCAGTCTGATGTTATCGATGCAATGGAGTCTATTAAAGGGGAATTATTAGCGCAAATAAACAAGGTCGGTGAGCAACTTAGTCGTGAGATGTCTGTTTTGAATGACAAGCAAACTGTTGTTCAAAGAACTTGTGACGGTCTTAGCCATAAGCTGTCAGAACTTCAACAAGTGACACAAAAAATGAGTTCTGAAATAAATGACCTTAAAGAAGAGAATAATGTCACCAGACTTGACATTGATGCTATCGACCAGAAGGTAGAAAGTATGATGGAACAACTGAATGACATTGAGAGGGATACAGACAGTCTTGAATCGTTTTCGAGAAGAGACAATGTCCGACTGTATGGGATAACAGAAGAACCAGGAGAGACTTTTGATAGTATAAAAGAAAAGGTTGTGTCAATCTTGAATGAAACAGTTAGAGGTAAAACCTCTTGAATGAAACAGTTAGAGGTAAATCGGGACATCGTCCGAGCCCATCGCACCGGCATCCGACGTGGCCCGCAACCAAGACCAACATTAGTCAAGTTCCATCATGGTGCAGACAAAGTGACTGCTCTCGCTGCAAGGGATGATCTAAAGAAAATAAATGTCGGAATTGGAAATGACTTAACGAAACGACAACAAAAAACACTTTCCAACTTGAGAAGCCAGGGCAAAAAAGCATACTTTAAAAAGGGCAAATTGATTATCGAAAACAATGATGAACATATTGCGCAACAGAATGCACAAGAAGTTGCTGTTTCAAGTATTGTCGGGAGTACCGAAAGTCAGAACCCTCGGAAAACATACAGGCGAGGTACAGTCTCCATTGCACCACAGCGTCCGTTTACAAGATCCCGTACTAGAGAACCAGAGATGTGCACATCCGAATAGGGAATCGGCCACGGCTCAAAAATGTTGAAAATCATGTTTTGGAATGTGAGAGGACTCAAGAACAAGATTAAAGATTTTGACTTTGCGAACTATTTGTTACTCAATGATGTAATTATTCTAGTGGAAACCTGGGCGGAAAGTGATATGGAATTTGACGATATATTTCCGGGTTTTAAAGTTTTCAGTAAATATCGTCCAAGAAAAGCAGCTTCTGGTAGATATTCCGGTGGTATCATTATTATTGTAAAAGAAAATATTTTGCCTTATATTACACCAGTCAGATGTGATATGAAAGATTGTCTATTCCTTCTCATAAATGGAGATTTAATTAGCAATATCAAAGACATTTTAATTTGTGGGGTATATATACCCCCAGAAAAGTCAACATATTATCACAATTTGCAGTCGGAAAATGGTGTTGACTTATTTGAAACCCAATTGTTAGAAGTTATTTCTAAACTGCCAGATGTAGACATCATTGTGGCAGGGGATTTCAATGCACGTACTGGCACTGAAGCTGACTACATTGTTGATGATGACCCCAAGTATGTAGTCAATGATATGCCTAATTATAATACAGATTGTTTCAATATGCCCCGCACTTCAAAAGATAACACAGTAAACATTTTTGGTCGCACCTTACTCACTGCTTGTTCTACGTATAGTTTGCATATTTTAAATGGTAGATCGGGGTCAGATGCTAATAAAGGTGATTTCACTTGCATTTCACACAATGGGGCTAGTGTCGTTGACTACATCTTGGTTTCCACTCAAATGTTTAATGAGATTCATGATTTCTCTATTGGTTTACGTACTGAATCTGATCATTTTCCACTTCACTTTAAGTTATCTTCAGTTTTATGCCGTCAGTTAGAACCCAGGATCCTGCATAGGCCTATTGCAGAAAAATACATTTGGAACGAGGCTCAGAGAAATTCTTTCATTAATCATTGTCAGTCAGATTCCGCTACTGCTCTTTTAAACAATTGTAGTGAGAATGTCAATATTGAGGTAGACGATTTTGTGTCAGCCATTCAACATATTTTTGATGACGCAGCATCTAAGTGTAATATGGTCAAGAAAGTGTACAGCTTGGGTAAAGAACGCCAGCGAAAACAACCCGATTGGTTTGACTCAGAGTGCAAAAAATTAAAATTGGAGAAGTTTAGGTGCTTGAGGAAATTTCGCTCTGAGGGTAACGTTTGTTTTCTCAATAGTTTTAAAAGACTGAGATCAGAGTTTAAAAATATGTGTAATGTAAAAAGACTAAAATTTCTTGATACTCGTAGAAAGCAGTTGGCTACTTCTATCAACGACCCAACCCGTTTCTGGCATACTCTCCATAAAATTACTACTTTTAGAACACGCACCCCTTCTCTTCTGCCAGATGTTTGGTTCAATTATTTTAGTAAGCTGTTCCAAAATGATTCTGAACCCCCACCTTTTCATTTATCGGATGATTTTACCCATTTGTTAGAATCTACAGTTGATGACGTTTTCCCTATTGAAGGAGATTTGACCTATGATATTCTGAATGGTCCTATTACAAACGAGGAAATTTTATGTAGTATTGCAAACCTGAAAAATGGTAAATCACCAGGACCTGATAAAGTTTTGGGCGAATTTATGAAGACCTGTTCACATTTTCTTGTACCATATTTAAATGTTTTGTTCAATAGAATTTTAGACACTGGGTTATTTCCAACAGAATGGTCAAAAGCTATAATTGTACCTATTCACAAGAAAGGACCTATTAATGTACCAGATAACTATAGAGGTATTTCTCTTTTAAGTATCTTTAGTAAAATATTTACCTGGATTTTAAACAGGCGTCTTACATTTTGGGCAGAGGCTTTCGATAAAATTGACGAAGCGCAAGCTGGCTTTAGACGAGGTTATTCTACTGTCGATAATGTATTCATCCTTCAGTCAATTATCCAGAAGTATCTGACAATGAATAAGGGGAAATTCTATTGCGTATTCGTCGATTTTTCTAAAGCGTTTGACACGGTTGAACGTCAGAGGTTATGGTATCTCCTTGAAAGGTGGTGTGAAGGGAAAGATGTTCAGAATGCTTAACAGTATCTATAACAGTGTCAAGTCTTGTGTGAGAACAGGTGATGGTAATACTGAATATTTTAACTGTCACAGTGGCGTACGCCAAGGGTGTATGCTTAGCCCCTTCTTATTTTCATTTTTTATCAATGAATTAGCAAGGGAAATCCATGTTACTGGCCAGCGTGGAGTGCAGCTGTCCCCAGACTTAGTTGAAATCATGTGTTTACTATTTGCAGACGATGTTGTAATGTTTTCTGACACAATTATAGGACTTCAAAAATTATTAACCACTCTAAGTGAATACTGTAGTAAATGGCAGATGACTGTCAATTTATCTAAGACAAAAATAGTAGTTTTCAAAAATGGGGGATTTGTGTCAAAGAGAGAAAAATGGGTTTTTAACGGGAAGGCACTTGAAGTTGTTTCATACTACAAATACCTAGGATTATTGTTATCATGTCGTTTAAAGTGGTTTCAAGCCACCAAATTGCTATCACAACAGGGCAGAAAAGCTTTTATAAACGCCTGGAGCAAGTGTAATAGAGTTGGTACCTTGTCATATGATACTTTCTTTAAGTTGTTTGATTCAATGATTTCACCAATTTTGACGTATGGATCTGAACTATGGGGTTTTCAAAGTTACTTGTCACTAGAAAGGGTACAGCTTTTAGCATGCAGAATATTTTTAGGGCTTCCACATTGCGCTCCAAATTGTGCTGTTCTTGGTGAATGTGGGAGATACCCAATATATCTAATAACAGCAAAAAAATGTATTAAATATTGGGCCAAACTTGTAAATATGCCAAATTATAGATATCCAAAAAAAATGCTATAATATGCTTTACCAAATTGAAAACTCTGGTTTAAGATCTAAGGGTACATGGGTCAGAGAAGTACGAACCTTACTCTCTATTTCTGGTCAACAAGATGTATGGGACGCACAGGAAGTTGACAATATAGACCTTTTTATAGGCACATTCACCACTAGATTTAAACAGTTTTTATTTTTAAATTGGCACAGTGAAATATCAACCTTAGATAAACTAGAAAATTACAGAAATTTCAAATCCCTGCTGCAACCTGAAAAGTATTTGTTCTCTGTTACCATTGACAAACATCGGAAGATGTTAGCACGTTTCAGGTGTTCTGCACATTGCTTAAAAATCGAAAGTGAGAGAAAATATGGCATAGAGAGACAGGATCGTATTTGTAAACTTTGTGATTTTAGAGAAGTTGAGGATGAATTCCACTTTCTTCTGAAATGTACCTTTTTCAACCAATATCGCAACAAATATATTCCTGCCTATTATTATTCACCACCATCCTACGAAAAGTTTATTGAAATAATGCATAGTGAGAACGGAGATATATTGCAAAAGTTGGCTGTATTTCTTTTTCATGCTCTTTCTCTGAGGAAAGAAGCAGATTCTTTGTTGTGAGCGACATTTTGTTTTCCTTTTTTCTGCTTTTAACAAGTGAATGTAATTATGTAAATGTATTGCATTTTGGGCCAATGGCCATGGACTGCAATAAACGACCTATATAATAAAAAAAAAAAGGCATTTCTCCAGAATTTGACCTAAAATGAGAATCCTGTTACAGAAGTAATGTTTACATTCTTATTAGCTGAGGCATAATAAATAATCTACCAATAATAATCAACTAACAATTTATTGTTTCATGAAATCTTAAAATCACGGCTTGGGATCCCAAGTGCGAATGAACGAGCTTGGTGAAGCTGTTTTGTGAAGAAGAGCGGGAATTCCAACTCAGATAATAGTGGTCATTTGCAAGTGTGAAAAGACGCTGTTTGATATTACGTTCGTCTCAGCTCTATATAAACTATGGTGTAACACTTGAGAAACCATAACAACGTAACTTTCCAATTGAAAACAATATCTTACAATAATCATGTCTGGTCGTGGTAAAGGAGGTAAAGGTCTTGGAAAAGGAGGCGCCAAGCGTCACCGTAAAGTTCTTCGTGATAACATCCAGGGTATCACCAAACCAGCTATCCGTCGTTTGGCCCGTCGTGGTGGTGTCAAACGTATCTCTGGTCTCATTTACGAAGAAACCCGTGGTGTTCTGAAAGTATTCTTGGAGAACGTCATCCGTGATGCCGTCACCTACACCGAGCACGCCAAGAGAAAGACCGTCACCGCCATGGATGTCGTCTATGCTCTGAAACGCCAAGGCCGTACTTTGTACGGATTTGGTGGTTAGACCCATCTGCAAAAACCCAAACCAAACGGCCCTTTTCAGGGCCACCACATCCTCCAAAAAGAGAACTACCGAAACTAACTAAAGTAGTGTAAATTTGTTAATGCCTCCTCCAAGTTTCTAACTTGAGTGCTGATGATCAATCGAGTATCGGATTAGAATGTCGATTAAGTGTCTGACCATCCATAGTCTGACTGATCTATATAGGACAGCTAGTCTAGCCATGGATGTACTAGGCTCACTAATGGTCTAGCATTCTTGCAAATCAGAGTTGTGCTGTTACTTCTTCCGCGACACTGCGAAGCACCTTGGACGGTGCCGTAAAAGAGGCTGTGGTTTACGACGATGTTGGTCTAGAAGAGAAGATTGATCTTACATAAACGCTAAAATTAATATGAAAGAATCTTGGACTGAAATCCTGGTTTCAAAAACAAAGTGTAGTATTCTCCGTTTTTAGAGCGCACACAGTCAAGTGAAGAAATAAACTAAAAATACATCGTTGAGGGCATCGTTATCATCCGTGGAACTGGATAAGTAGAATGCACCAAACGACTGATCTTGCCAGTTTAACTTTAAAAGTGATCAGTAGATTATAGCGAACAGGTTTACTTGGCATAAATATGGATGTATTCTCTTTAACACTCACGATTTTAATAACAGTTAACAAAACAGTTCATTTCTACAACATACTTCCATGATATAATCGATCACCTGAATGTGTTATTTCTCTTCAGTATCGATTACCGTTACTGTACTCATAAAAATCCGTATTGAAGTATGTCGAGACATGGTTATTTCAGTATGTGTTCCATGTATTGATGCATAACTGAGATACAAGCACACAGCTGACAATGAGGTCAAAGGAATACAATGAAAAGAAACATTAGTACATATATGCATAGTTAAACAATGCGAATTCTACATTATCGCATGTAAAGCTATTTCTCAACCGTAAAATACTAGTAAAGGATGATGCATAAATTAGATATCTGGTGACTAACAGTATGAATAAATGCTGACATTTGGTGCCCTCCTTGCTTTTTATTGTTCCGCTACATATTATGCCTAGACGTTTGTATCGATCGCCCTCAGTCTCCGTCTCGTTGAAAATTTCAGGTCACAAAGTTCAAGTTTGTATTTGGAAGAAAGTTTCATTCAGCTTGTGCATGTTTCTGAATACATACATATAGTATTTTGTCATATATAGGAGATACCGATATATATGGACAATTACACAGTATGTGGGTATACGTATATACTAGTCGGTACATGAACACATACATACGGAATACAGATAAGTTATTCAATGTGGATACGTATATACACAGCCATGGTATGTATGGCGCCCCCAATTTACTTTAATTACTTTATACTCCTGATTTTATTCAGCGGGTTATACATTCTTTTGACTCTCGTCTGCCACCTGTTGATACTTTATAGTCCAGGTCGTTTGTCCTTGTGAGTTGGATGTACGGAGCCGTGCAAGCTATCCATGTACCAGTTTTATCTGTTAATTTACCGAGCCCAGGTCCGAGGTTTTGTTACAAAACCATTATGTCATTTACTGTGAAATTTGTCCTTGGTCATTCTTATCAGTAAAATTAACAGTGTATCAATACAACCATTTCTTTGTAAGACTTTTATTAATTTGTTGTCAAGAATTAAATGATAAGCTTTGGTGTCATTTCTTTTGACCGTGTATTGTGTCCAAGAGATGTAATTCGGAATTGTTCAAATTTGTATCAGAAAATGAAATATATGATCAGAGCATTTAAATTGTATATGTATTATTTTCTGATCATTACCTGCATGATCAATCGCTCCCTTCAAAATGGTACATTTCCAGATGTCTGGAAGGAGGCAACCGTCGTACCATTGGTCAAAAAAGCAGCTGGCGGTATAGAGTTGTCTAATTATCGACCTGTTAGTAACCTGTCATTCATTTCCAAGCTAGTAGAACGGGTTGTTGTCGATCAACTCACCACTCACATGCAGATCAATGCCTTGCTACCAGTTCATCAATCAGCGTACAGACAATATCACAGTACAGAGACTGTCCTCAGTAAAGTTATGTCAGACATACTTGAGTGTATGGGTCAAAAACAAGTTGCACTTTTGGTTCTACTTGATCTAAGCTCAGCCTTTGATACCGTTGACCATGCAATTCTATTGGAGACAATAGAACGCGAATTTGGAGAACAGAATGTCGCACTCACTTGGTTAGCCTCTTACCTCACCAACAGATCACAGAAAGCCATAGTATCTGGCTGTTTATCTGAAAGTGTTCAACTGAAGTTTGGCGTCCCACAAGGATCATGCCTTGGCCCAGTCCTTTTCACGGCATATTCGAGTACACTGTTTCGCGTCATAAACAACCATATGATTAATTCATACGGCTATGCTGATGATACACAACTTTTGAAAGCGTTTAAACCTCGATTAGATGATGAAACTGATGCTATAAAGTGTATATAGAGGTGTGTCGGTGACATACAAGCCTGGATGTTAACACATAGACTGAAGTTGAATGAGAACAAAACTGAAGTTATGCTACTAGGGACAAAACAACAATTAGCTAAAGTAACAAGTAACCATATTACTGTCGGAGATAATCAGATCAAAATAGTTGACCATTTCCGCTATCTGGGAGGCTGATTGGATTCAAATCTATCGATGGTTCGTCATGTTAACCAAATCTGTAGGAAAGTCAATCATAACTTATACAATCTCCGTCGTATCCGTAAATATCCATTCTTTAGTCAGTTCTCATCTTGATTATGCAAACTCCATATTGTATGAAATGCCAAAGTATTTGTTTGAAAGATTGCAGCGAGTACAAAATAATGCCGTACGAGTTGTAAAAGGTTTGAGGGAATAACTCAATCTCTTATTCAGCTCCACTAGCTGCCTGTCAAGGCACGAGTTGATTTTAAAGTAATTTTACTAGTTTTTAAGGCTTTGAATGGTAAAGCACCTTTGTATATCCAGGATTCGTTCACACGTACCGTGACGTACCAACAATTCTCGTTACAATTTACGTAACGATTAAACAATATTATAAACTGTATTGATGTATTACCACGTGTCTTTTACTAAGTAGTCATTTTAGCCTTTTTGTAAATATTGTAACCAATTTGTTGTTTTTAGCTTTATTATATTGTTTTACCATGCTTTTAAATCTATTTTATGTACAGCGCTTTTGAATATTAATAAATAGAAAAGGCGCTTTAGAAAATAAATAAACGTTAAACTTTATTAGAGTCATATTGTTTGGTTTGGTAGTTCTCTTTTTGGAGGATGTAGTGGTCCTGAAAAGGACCGTTTGGTTTGTGTATGCTGGGCATACGAATTATTTGGAGCTGGTATACTTCGTTACGGCTTTGGTTCCCTCACTGACGGCGTGCTTGGCAAGCTCACCGGGTAGCAAGAGACGTACAGCAGTCTGGATCTCTCTGCTCGTGATGGTGGATCTCTTGTTGTATTGGGCAAGACGGGAAGCTTCAGCTGCAATACGTTCGAAAATATCGTTGACAAAGCTGTTCATGATAGACATGGCCTTGGATGAGATACCAGTGTCTGGGTGAACTTGTTTCATAACTTTGTAGATGTAGATACCATAGCTTTCCTTTCTACGTCTCTTTCTCTTCTTGTCACCACTTCGTACAGCTTTAGCCTGACCGGCTTTCTTGGCAGCTTTTCCACTTCCCTTGGGAGGCATGTTTGATTTCAATCGGATGATGATTTCAGTGTGTTGAGGCAATGCAAACAGTGCACTTTTTATAACCAAAGGAATGCAAATGAGGAATTCTAAAGATGAATGAAGTGATAGGCGGGAAAGAGAAAATTCAATAAGAATTATCACCTTTTATTTATGCATCTAACTTCGCGCCAAATAACTCTTTGTCATTGGTTAGGTTTGTAGCTCATTACCAGTTCGTTGTTGTGATTGGCCAAAATTGATTGTTAGCAGAATTCTCCCTTCGGCTATAAATTTGGACAGTTTGGTGGCAGGTTCAGTCATTTAACATCAGTAGACAGTACTCACGAAAAACCAACAACTTCATAATGTCTGGACGTGGTAAAGCAGGTAAAGCTAAGGGTAAAGCAAAGAGCCGTGCACCGTTTCCTTCGCAAAGGCAACTATGCTAAACGCGTTGGTGCAGGTGCCCCAGTCTACTTGGCTGCCGTTCTCGAATACTTGGCTGCTGAGATCCTAGAGTTGGCAGGAAATGCTGCCCGTGACAACAAGAAGACCAGAATCATTCCACGTCACTTGCAACTGGCTGTCCGTAATGACGAAGAATTGAACAAACTGATGGGCGGTGTCACCATTGCTCAGGGTGGTGTATTGCCAAACATCCAGGCAGTACTTTTACCAAAGAAGACTCAATCCAAAAAGTAAATCGTATGCTATGCATACACAAACCAAACGGTCCTTTTCAGGACCACCACATCCTCCAAAAAGAGAACTACCAAACCAGTAAACACACACCAATATGTCTTGCCTCTTTTGAATAAAGAGAAATACATTACACATAGTTGTGAAAGTAATGCAGATACATTGAGAGCCAAGGTCATTTTTGCACCAAGTCCACTAAAGTAGACGGTGTGAACGACATCTACCAATAAAATGATTTGCTAAACGATGCAGTGAATGTCAAAATACATTTTACCACTATGATTTTACATACAATACAGTGTTCCAGTACATGTACTATTAATTTCGCAGCCAAGCTAACAATAATAATTTTCACCAAATGTAATAAAAATTTACCTAAAAATGGATACATATACAGAATACATGCCATAAGGGATCAAGAAATAGCAAAGCTGGCCAACAAACATACTAGTACTTGTAGGTGTATATACAACATTCCAGATTTCCATAGGAACTATCACAAATAAGAAACATTTAAATACAAAAAATTACAAAGCACAACATATGGAACAGTAAACTTGACACACATTAAATTAGACAATCGTCCCTAATCTTTGTATAAATGCTGAGTGGCTTATCCGCGAGAAGAGAGATACTAGTCCCGACTAAAGTTCCTCACTTCTCGCGGCTAAGCCGGTCAAGGCACACTTTGTGCGCCTTACAAAGCTCAGGGTCACGATCTGGCAGCGAGACTAATGTACTATAAGATTACTGCAATATGTACATGGCAATTAATCTTTCTGCCAGACTCGGGACTAGTCCCTCTATCTCTTCTCGCGGCCAAGCCACTCGGCATACATATATACAAAGCTAAGATTATAGGGACGATAGTCACGCGTCTGGCAGCGAGACAACATAGAAAGTTATTAAAGGTACTTTTCCATTCGCGTATGGTAATTTCTTTATTTTATTTATTTTTTAACTTTCACAAAAGTCAGGCAGTCCACACAGGTGACGGACACCTATAAATGTGGACCCCAAAACATATATACAGGGAAATAAAAGACAACCGGCAAACACTACAGTTACAATACATGTACAAGATGAATGGAAACACCTACAATTACAATAAGCCTAAATCTGTCTTGGAGCGGAAATTGCCAAATGTATAAATTACAAAAAAAACACAGAAATAATATCTTAAAACTACGAATAGAGGAGATAATGGAAAGCTACAACAAATACTCAAATAAATACATTTGCAGTCGCTTAATTTATTTATGTATTCATGATATTAAAGTAAAGACACAAACAAATAGATCGAAAACTTAGCTGCATTCTACCATTAAATTTCCGCTGCACACAATTCAAATATATCTAGTAGTAGGCTGAACTATATTATCTCAAATTGCGTCGATGACTATTATTACAAATATTTCACAAAACATATTCGCATGTAATTAATACTAAAATATTAATAATAATAAAAACTATTAATATTCTAAAATGTCGGTTATAGGGATATCAGAGAGAAGTTTATTATTTTGTATCTAAACACTCTAAAATATCTTAAACGAGATATTCATTATGTTTTTAAAAGGCATTTCTCCAGAATTTGACCTAAAATGAGAATCCTGTTAAAGAAGTAATGTTTACATTCTTATTAGCTGAGGCATAATAAATAATCTACCAATAATAATCAACTAACAATTTGTTGTTTCATGAAATCTTAAAATCACGGCTTGGGATCCCAAGTGCGAATGAACGAGCTTGGTGAAGCTGTTTTGTGAAAAAGAGCGGGAATTCCAACTCAGATAATAGTGGTCATTTGCAAGTGTGAAAAGACGTTGTTTGATATTACGTTCGTCTCGGCTCTATATAAACTATGGGGTAACGCTTGAGAAACCATAACAACGTAACTTTCCAATTGAAAACAATATCTTACAATAATCATGTCTGGTCGTGGTAAAGGAGGTAAAGGTCTTGGAAAAGGAGGCGCCAAGCGTCACCGTAAAGTTCTTCGTGATAACATCCAGGGTATCACCAAACCAGCTATCCGTCGTTTGGCCCGTCGTGGTGGTGTCAAGCGTATCTCTGGTCTCATCTATGAAGAAACCCGTGGTGTACTGAAAGTATTCTTGGAGAACGTCATCCGTGATGCAGTCACCTACACCGAGCACGCCAAGAGAAAGACCGTCACCGCCATGGATGTCGTCTATGCTCTGAAACGCCAAGGCCGTACTTTGTACGGATTTGGTGGTTAGACCCATCTACAAAAACCCAAACCAAACGGCCCTTTTCAGGGCCACCACATCCTTCAAAAAGAGAACTACCAAAGCTAGCATAACTAAAAAAAAGTAGTGTACATTTGTTGCTTCCTCCAAGTTTCTAACTTGAAGTTGCTAGTTGCATAGACCCACACGAAAAGTGAACAAAATACAAACCCAACATGATATAGAAACTTCAACAAAGTGATTGTTTGATTATGACTTAGGTTAGACCGAAGTAAACCTGACGGAATATATACTGATACCAATATCAGCAGTACAGCATGAACAACAGTATATCTGCATATCAAGATCAAATGACCATTTCATATTTTAGGAAACCTGTCACCAAAAAAAAGGATAAACAATTGGAAATGCCAAACATATTGGGTAAGTCGGCCCCCGTCGAACAGTTTTTTTTTATTTTTTCTTGAGTTTTTTCCTGTTGAATGAAGTCAATGTAGAAGAATAGCATATTTGTACCTCGGGCATAATTTACGGAAAAGTTAATGATGATTTACAGTGTTTTGACTTATTTTTAATAATGTACAACCAGTGACATAGACACTATAGGTTGTTTAGACAGAACGAATGGGGTATATCTATATTTTCTGTTGGAACACAATAACTTGGTTTGTGTATTGAGTCATCTATACTTGACATGTCTGTTTCTACTGCACTGTGAAATAATAGCAATGTTTATCACTGTTCAACGTGATTGAGTGAAGGATCCTGCTGTGTGTTGTGTCTCTGTTATTATTAGTCTAGAGTTGAAATGTGTCTATCTTTGTGTCAAAAACGTAATGTCCCATGAGTGAAACACCATGCCAACATCATTTTAGCTGTAACTCAAAATATTACTCAGAAACGAATTTAAAGTTAAATTTAATTTAACTTTCAATGTTATTTACAAATAGAAAGCATTTTGAAATACATATACATCTTTGAATACTTTCCAAATTTCTGTGAAAGTTACTTCTTAGAACATTATTTACAAACAGTTGTTAAATTTCTTGGCATCTGAAAAACATAGGTTAATTGTATTGTCATCTTGATATGCAACACCAAAACAGCAATGAAACAATAAACTTGATCAAGTAGAAATTACTACAGTGACAATCAAGATTCGGCTTTCTAAGAGAGATATAAACTAAAACTATAGTTTTCCGATATTGTACTGGTAGATTACACAAGTGTGTGATAGCAGTGTCTCTGTTGTGAAAATATAATCATCCTGTATTCTAGATAGTGTAAACACTGGAAGGCTCCAAAAATGTACACTGCAGGATCATGAAATGCATTTTACTGTGAATGTAATAAACCATTGTCTATTGTCACAGCAATAATTTTAGTGTGGTCTGAGGTAAGTCGAAACATCTATTGCCATTGTCATAAAATTACTAAAACGTTTACAAATACTGGAATGTTTCCAAAAGCTGTCAACTTGAACTTGATTGAATCCTGAACTACTTGTATGTTAGTTGGTGTTCTGAGATTCAGAGTAATGTCCGCCTTCACCCAGTCACTCAGACTAATACTTCGTATGAATCACCATAACGTAAGTTAAGGGACTGAACTTCCCTAGAAAATGTGTCCTGGCAAAATCCTGTTTCCTGTACAACAAACACACGTAACAATATAACGAAAAGAAAATTCTATACAAGTATCATACAGTTATAGTCTGTAAGATACGATATTCATGCCATGCTAACACCAGGGTTGAACAACATGACATATCTTGGTCTATAAACAGTTATTGCCTTTTCTTTCTTTTCTTTGAGGTCAAAGGCCAAACGACTTCGCCTACATTTGACAGAATTCCACGACTGTATCCTGTCTTTTTTCTCTTCTTTTGTAAGTTGTCTGGTAGAGATTTCCACCTTTCATTTGTTGTTTGGTTTGTAAACATCAGATAAACATGGTAAGATGTAAAACCGCCAACCAAGAAGAACAACAGGAAAACTGCAGTGAACATAAACACAAGTCTTGGGTGCTGTAGAAATAAATGCTGTACAAAAGGAAGGAGGAATACTGAGATCAGTTTCTTTGCTAGTAATTTAGATATTTGTCCTGTTTCCAGTTTTGGTCATCTGTCTTTGCAAGCTAACAATTCTAGTGCATTGTTAATGAAAGATAAACAAGTCTTTCATAGAAGGTACAGACTTAACATTATGCTGTTATTATGCATTGCTATGGGTTACGTGATAATTATCAGAAATTGAATATACAAAAATGTGAAGCTTCACCAGTTGTAACTTTTGAGATGTTTCTATTACTGGTATTTCATTCTTCTATGGGCATTCTCATCAACTATGTTTCTACTGAAGCTTGCTAGGCATACTACAGATATTAATTTGTTGTGAAGACACAATATCATGTAAATTTAACCCTAATCCTGCCATGACCATGGTCCTTTACATGGAATTGACCTTGGAGAGGGTTAACGATGGAGCCTTGACTGACAGACAGTCGAGTAATAACAAATAAAAACATACCTGAAACATTATAGAGAAAGTCACTGGATGGGGTTTGTTGTCATCTCCAATATACCTTGCATTTTGAAGTCCTGAGACAATAATGATATACTTGAGAACCCAGGCTATGACGTATGCCAAGCATAAACAGCCAATAGAGAGTGTTATTAAGTAGCCCTGGAAGTACACTGCATTCAGTCCACCAACACAGTTATTAACCCAGGAACAATGATGATCAAAACGATGCACACATCGATTACAAATTGCTGTGAAGGGTAAAAAAAGGACATGCCTTCAAGTTTTGAATCTGCATTTCACATTCACAGCAAATTACAAACAGCTATGTGGCTGATAAATATAGATGAAGTCATGTCTTCAAAAGCCCATCCTTAATATATTATATTTCAGGCCATGGCTTGAATCCAATGATCTTGTATTCCTACTTTGTTATCAGTGGTGCCACTGGCATTGAATTGAATTGAATCATTCTTTCATTCAGAATCAACTTTTCCAATAACTGTCTGAAAGTTGTTTTTCACAATGGCATTTGTAAGGTAACAGAGCCCCATCATGTGAGTGCAAGTGTGGTGTACTTGGGGTATTTGCATGGCATTGAGCACTTGCAGTGTTCTCTGCAGTCACAAAGTGAATGAAAGGACAGCAGAAAACACTCCAAGTTGAAATACCCAAGTACCCACACTGCACTGGCCCTCATATGGCATGGGGTAGTTATTACAACATACGTTTATCAAAAAAAATTCTGTAAAAATTACAATGTGATCATGCAATTTTGTGTGCAAGGAACACGCTTATTTCCATTTCATTTGCATGCAGGTATGTAATAATGTTTTCGGTTTTGCACTGCGGTGCAAATACCATTAGTATGCATTTGCACCACTGTGCAAGTGATCACTGGCATATAAGTAACAATAGTAAAGTTACTTGCAATTTGATTTTATTGCTGGTCATTAAGGAATGTGTATCGTTCAGTCTCTTTCATATTCCTTCATTTAGTTCAATACAGTTGTCATACACCACACGTGCCTATAGTTACTAGATGTGTCAATTTCATTCCAAATCCACCTGTTATAACTCACCACAATGCTTAGATCTTGCTGGTTTCACCAGTTCACATGTTCTGCAAGTGCTATTCTTTTTGTAAAGGACGCCATCATAGTTATAAATGTTTATATACTGTCTGTGACTGTCAGCTGTGATCTCACCAGGATCTGTACGATAACTTTGGATGAAATAGTACAGGTTGACTGCGAGGACAAAATATGGCCCAACTGTCATCAGATATCCAAAGTTGTAGAGACTAGCCACTGGTAAAGCATCAATGGTGAACTCAGTATACAAACCAACAACCAGAACTACATACAACACTTGCATAAAACAATTTCTATGGGGAAAAAGTAACATGTAATCATCAGATATACATGTCCAAATATTAATTCTGCATCACAATATGGAACACCTGACTGTCAATTTTTTTGCATTAATTCCAAAAGTTTCTATATCTGACTATATCAATTTTGACAAAAACACATTGGTAATATAATTCAAATCACCATACACAATCTCACACAATGAGAATGAGATGAAATGAATTAAATGATTTTCTGTCAAATGTTGTGCTTTCATAGATATTAGCTGTCTTTCCTCTTACAGGGTTCAGCTATATATATGTTCCTTGTATGAACTCATTTAACAGAGTAAAACATGCATAGGAACACTAACATTCATAAGTACTGTAATAGTATACTGAAGTCAAAAAGTTTGCCATCATGGAAAACGCCTTCACAATGGCATATTTCATAACGATACACAGATCTTGAAGTATCATTCTCAACATTATGACTCACTAGTATTAACCCAAAGATTTATCTCACTATATCAAGCTGTCCAAACCAAAAGCGAGTCTCCAGACAAAGTGACCATTGATTGATGAGTCTAACACTTCATACTACAGATTTTATATTCATACCTGGTGTACAGAATCTTTATCAAGATATGCCTGCATTGCTGGTGTATTGATGTAGGTAGACAATGTTCTGGCCACCACATGAAAAACTGGGAAGAAAGTTATAAAAGAAAATGTTAACATATGCAATTAAGAGTTGGCATGCTGATAGAATACTTCTACACAGATAAAGATACATATTTTGGAAAGGAGATATCGACTTTTGGCAGACATCTCTTCAGCATCATTAGGTGTGTATCACTACATGCTGACATCTCCTTCAAGTTTTTAATCTAAATTAAGTTACAAAACAAGTATGAATTCTACTACCCGTTCACAAGAAAACAGTGACATAAAGTGTAAACACTGTATAAGGATAATGGATATAATTTAAAGATGTAATGTACAAGAAATAACAATTTTGTACTCTCGGTTAAAAGAATGTGTGTTTATTTGTTTTGCTGTACACCCAATCTTTAATTATCTTTACTAATTGTTTTTGCATTGTAAAATTATTGTAAGAACTGTTTATAATAAAAGTATCTATAACAGATTGAATAATGTAAAACCAGAAATAGAAATTGTAATTTGAAAGCTTGTGCTGATAAATTGTATGCTAACCTAAATACAACACATCTGGAAAGAAATTAATCATTGGGACTCATGCTGCAGTCAAATTAACCACTCAGTATGGTAAGTGATAGATATGAAGATTGTATACATACATGTAGGTCTAACCTTACCCAATCTAATTAAAATCTGGTGTAGTGAACGTAGCACAATTTCTTTAGTTTTCTATTTCCTATGTTTAGTATTATTTGTTCTTTTTTGTACCACTAGTAAATGCCTTTGTTCCTACACATGACACACTACCATAGAGTTCACATTCAAATTCCGTATTTATGTGTAGCCAATCAGAATCCGTCTTACAATATAATACACAAGGACTGAAATTGAAACAAAGAAAACCAAACAATAACAATAACATGATTGTCTGTGTTCTATACTCAAGCTCTTTTCAAACAGAGTATTCTGAAGTGCTGTACCCATATGTTTCGGCATAAGACAAGTTGGTTGAATAAATCCATTCAGTGCTTAGGATTTGAAGGTAAACTCCTATGGTATTGTGTCAGATGTACGAATAAAGTGGTCACCCACAGAACAAAAAAGAACATAGGAAACAGAGGTAAACAAAGAAATCGCGCCAAGTTCACTACATCAGATTTTATAATCAGACCCCTATTATAAAGTTTAAGACAAACTGTGACATGTATCACTTGGATATTACATATAAGCAACACAAAATGTGTAATGATGAAATTTGTGCAAACATACTTACTCTAATTGTGGCATCTCTAAGGTTTCCTATGTAACCATGGCGATGATATTTACTGTCTCCAAGTATCAAGATATAACTAAACACTACAAATGCAACACTATACAAGACCACTAAGGTTAAGAAATCCATCTGGTTGTCAGACACATTGTTGATAATAAATGCATTGGATTTCACACTTGAAACTGTTGAAGAAAATATGGAAACTATCAAAATTGTGATTTTTATTAAACAATCCACTTCTACTAGCAGCACAAATTGTAGCACTGACATTTTTTTTTTTTGTGTGTGTTTTAACATTTTTCTTTTCTCTTTTCTTCACTTTCACAGACAGACAGACAGACAGACAGACAGACAGACAGACAGACAGACATGACAGACAGACATGACACGCACACATGCACGTAGGCAGGCAGGCAGACAAACAAACAAACAGACAGGTAGGCAGGCAGACAGACAGACAGACAGACAGACAGACAGACAGACAGACAGACAGACAGACAGACATGACACGCACGCATGCACGTAGGCAGGCAGGCAGACAAACAAACAAACAAACAGACAGACAGGTAGACAGACAGACAGACAGACAGACAGTCTGCAGTACCCATGATCTACACACTATATCAGTGATAGTATCACGTCAACAACAACATTATTTTACGATACAGGTCATCACATCAGCCTCTTTCACAATTTATTCTTTTTGATATTTTCATCCACTACCACCGTTATCGATATAAATTATCAATGCATCTATATCTACGTGTTTACCTGTATTCAAAATCTCGACCGGAAAAGCAGAACCTTCATAAACACAAGTAAAACTGGTCGTTCAAGTCCCAGGAGCTAGGAAGTTGAGAATCGTCTGCACTTTTCTCTGACTTTGTACTTCCGCTTCCGCCACAACACCCTAACTGAATCTATTTTCGCCACACTGACTCCCTAGGCAGATTAGACATTTTGAATAATGGCTGGTACGATGAACATCAACGATTTTCCTCCATGTTTATACGCTGTATAGCCATTTTATTAGAAGAAAAATGTATTAATACTCACAATGATAGATCAGCGGACAGTTGAACATTAAAATCAAGGTAGGTAAACCAGCGAGAAATGGTTAAACTCATATTTTCCGTTGCATCACTTCTTTGTAAAAACCGTACATCGCATTGCCATTGATGATGGATGGATATGTGTACGTTTTGTATCGATTTTTCATTTACTTTCATTCACTCGGACCACCTGTTAAAGATATGCTAAAAATAAGACACACCCGCACACTATATAAAAGTTTAATCACTGTAACGTTATATTATATGTATTGTCTTTTGCCAACGTTTAGTGTTCTAGCGTAGTTTGCAAACGTATGTAACATTGTAAGAGTAGTGAAAGTGAAAAACGGTAACATGTATGAAAGCGGTACCGTTGCCTCATAATATCGATGTGATTTCTACATCAGTGCAGCTGCATGCAATGGAGGCGATATGAGTCAGACACGGCCGTGGAAACAACTCGTAGTAGAAAATCGGTTTCGGATTTCGCAAACATTTTGATTATAGCTTATTTTACAATGTAATTATTCTGCAGTGCTAATTGGAGGTCTGACTATTTCACTGGGTTGCCCGACAACCGAGATGCCGTGTATTGTTTCTGTCCCATAGAAATGTAAATAGGTGCGTGGCGAACCATAAGAAAACCCATTTCGTTCACAATAGATTACGTGTACAGTTAGAACACTTTAATCTAATTCACAGTGACAGAAACACTATAATTATCTATGGATCTGTGACAGAATGTAACGCAATCATGTAATATTTGACCCTCAGTGAAATATTGTAATTGTAAGCATTCCATATCAGAAAATCTCCACTGCCAGAAGGCATTATTTTTTGTCACAATTTCTGGAGATCATATTTCCATAATCCCTGACTGATTGTAGCTTGTGTTTTTGTTACTCTGTTAGAAGTTCTTGACACCTTGCATATAAAATGGCACCAAGGAGCAAAAACGAACACTGGCCAGAAGCCTTTGGCTTCAAAATAAGTGGAGATGCACCATGTTATATCATCTCTGTGGAAGATAAAAGTCCAGCAAAGCAAGCAGGTCTGCAACCAGGAGATCAGTTGGTAGAGTTGGATGGACAAGACGTCACAACAATGTCATCCGGAGAAATAAAAGCTCATGCAAAAAACTGCCCTCAGAGCCCACCAAATTTAGTTGTCGTATCATGCCTAAAGACTGTACAGATTATTCGTGATAAGAATGGCAAGTTTGGTTTAACGTTGATTGGTGCTGGACCTGTGTATGTGCAAATTGTGGAAAAAAATGGAGCAACAGAAAGAGCAGGAGTCAAAGTGGGAGACATGGTTTTAGAAATTAATGGAATCAGTATTCAACATTCAGACACTGCCAAGATGTTCGTCAGAGGTGCAGAGAAACTTAATATGCTAATTATACCAGGTGCAAAACAAAAAGCAATGAAAAACAGATGGAGTAAGAAAACTTCACCAATGACACCAAAGGATAGAAACAAAAGAACTAAAGACTTTTTTAAGAGGGTAAGTTGGAGTTTTGTATTGCTGAGATCGAAGTGTGTGTTTGTACCTATAGATGAACCACAAAGGAAGCATATAGAGGCTTGCAGCATTGATGTTTACAGACAATATCATATCTTTATCAGCATAACACAAATACAACTAGATGTACTTTCATTTCCTTGAAGTGAGTAATAATAATAAAATACATTATTTGAGCAACCTAAGATAATATTATAAATTCAAGGTTACTCAAATAAGTATTACAGTACTAAAGGAAATGAAGCACTTCTTTCCATTGAGACCCTCAAGCATCACAACAATCATACAATATGATAAAAGTAGGTAAAATGACACTCAATACACTAAGCAAAAAGATAGACAACAGGGAAAGCTACAAAATTGACATAAAGTCACAAACGAAAAGTGAAACTGAGAGACAAGCAAATATATCAAAATGTACATCATGCACACGTTGAACGGGAAAATGCAAACTAAGTTATGTAACATTAAAGAAACAAGACAATGAAAATACAGTTGATGACTTAGTGCATGGCTACATGTGCTGCACATCCTAATAGTGGGTTTTGTACAGGCTTTTTAGTGAAATCGTATTTACAATATGCCACATTATTTTCATGACTTGGCTCCTGTCACGGATATCAGCCGAGCCACAGCTCCGATGTACCTATGCTAGTTCAGTGTATCTCACTAAATTCCAGGTATAGATTTTATTACATCTCTCCATATTTACAACTATACAGGTAATGATGTGGAATATTTCTACGCTAACATTAACATGAAAACTTAATTTTGATTAAAATTTGCAGGAGAGGGATTAATTTATTTATCATATTTACTGTATATAAAATACTAGAATAGTAAATCAAAAAGAGGCCCTATTACTAGATTTGGTTTTATTAGAATTCCTGAAATCATTCCCATAACAAGACATCTGACATATGAAACATAGTAGCATGGCGTCCAGGTTTGATACCCTGTAGACAAATTGTAGACAAATGTAGGTTTGATACACAGATTATTAATATATAGCATGGTTGTCCAGTAGACAATGACAGCATTTACTCAAGGGTTATTGGATAAGTAGTCCTTAGTGTCCAATAAGTGCTATAGCAGTTATTTACCAATACAGCACTGTAGTACAAAGTAATAACAACATGATTGTAAATGTGGTCTTCCATTAAACAGTAAATCATATATTTTCCAGTGAAAACTGTAACATTTTGTGTTTACATAGCAAAATAAAATAACCATAGAGTACAAATATACAATTATACAATTATACACAGTACTCATTTTCATGAAATCCAGATTTATAATTTATATCAAAATTTATATATATATAAATATAAATTATATATATATATATAATATATATATATATATATATATATATATATATATATATATATATATATATATATATATATATATATATATATATATATATATAAATTTTGATATAAATTATAAATCTGGATTTCATGAAATATTATATTTACACACACACACACACACACACACACACATACATACATACATACATACATACATACATATATATAAATATGTGATTTTAGACAACAGGTAGTTATTTATATTTCAAACAAAATCTACACCAACAGCTATGACCGAGAAGTAATTTGTAATTGATAGCCATACATTCAGCTGATTACCAACACTTTGAAAAAATGATACATGCAGCTACAACATATAGTCAGTGTCTTTTTTTTTATTTATGGTATGAAATGTTCAAAATAAATGTAGTAAATCAGTTCATACATTTTTTTTGCGCATAGCCAGGTGATTGAACTCTAATTGTGACACACAGTTATGGACAATTTAGTTCATTTTGTTTTATAAATAAGTTAGGGTGTGTCCCTGAAATATTTTTAACTCGTGTGGGTCAGGGAGGGATAGTGTTGTTTCTTTGACAACAATGCTCATTTTTTGAAAGATTTAACAATTATTTATGAAATTTTGGTAGATTTCTTCCTAAAATTGAGAATCTTAAAAGCTGTTGTCATATCCAATGCCTGGTACATTTCAGATTTCATCATGTCTTTTGAAATGAACAAGCTGTTGTTTTGTATTGACATGAACGCACTGTTTACATTGCATAGTGAAAGGTGATACTGCATAAATATTTGCTGTCACTGTCAACACTGCCAGACTTGACATGAAGAACAAGATCAGTAACCATTTAAAGTCAACATTCTAAATCACATAAACAAATTTTATTATGAGCATTTCATTCAACAATGAATTTAACTTTTTTAGCTTCCGTTGTTGTTTTATTCCTATGCAGTCAGTCATATCGGACCAACCAAGCTTCGGGTGACTAAACCATGCTTTGGGTCAACCAAGCTTTCTGACAAAAAAAAAAAAATGAACCCAAAATAGATGTATGAACTGAAGCTTAAATTTACATTGTTACAGTGACTCATCATTTGGGTTGTAACATTTTACATAGAGTCCAACTCTGTGCACCATGCTCTGAATTGTACATACTATGTATGGTTATTTCTTTGTAAATGACTTCAGGTATACAGAACCAGTATATACATAGCCTAGTTGTTGTTGTTGTTGTATTTTATTTATTAACGTGTCCTATGTGGACTTAAAGTATACATTTGTTTATATGATCTGGTACAATTGTTCATAACACTTGCCACATCCAGCCCCTTGGGCTTATAAGACACAAATCCAATTTTTGCAAAATAAATAAATAAATACATAAAGAAAGAAACATTTTTTTTTTCAAGTGTGAGGAGTATATCTTACAAATTATACATTTTCTCCTTTCTCTTATTATAAGCATCAAAGATAAAGTTTGCCAACAGGTCAGGTGTTTTGATCATCAATAGTTCAATCTTATCGATAATTTGAAAAGCACTGAAATCTGGGTATAAAGCACACACTCTACTAAATAAGGTATCTCTTAAAGAATTATACAGACAGCAATCAAAAAGAAAGTGTTTCTCATCTTCAATTTCTGATCCTAAACAAAAATTACAGGTTCTATCCTCCACTGGTAGCTGTTGAAATCTACCTGTTTCTATTTTTAAAGGTAAAATGCCAGTTCTAAACTGAGCGAGAATAGAGCGTTTCGGTCTTGACAATGGTTGCAGTAAATAATTTTCTGTTTCATATTTTTTCTTGAAAGAAACATAAGTTCTTAACTTGGGTTTTCTACACACATCAGTAAACCACTTCCTTTCAAAAGTCTCTTTTAACTTACAAGAGGCATCATCCAAATTTAAAGCTTCAAGATTGAAAAACTTATTTTGTAAATTAATATTTCTGAATACATTAGCTATGTCATAAGACCAATTCTTGTATCTATCTCTTAAATTGTAATCCCACAAAAAGACAGCTTTAGTGATTCTATCATTTGACATCTTAACCACTCTATTCCAAAATCTGAGAATATTCAGTTTATGTCTTACATTAGATGAAGTCCAACCCATGTCACCATTTATGGCAAGTTTTGGTGGTATCTAGTCGTGTGGTGATATTGACTTTTGTTTCCAATCACGCCTAGCATTTCCCGCAATGGTCATGTATTCAAACCTAAAATTAGACGATTTCCTGCAGTGACAGTCAACACACCACAGAGTCCATCATAATGAAATCTATCTCTTTGTGATTGGCCACTCCTGTCGACTGAGATAGGTTTATCTCTTTGTGATTGGCTACTCCTGTCTCCTGAGACAGGTTTATCTCTTTGTGATTGGCTACTCCTGTCTACTGAGACAGGTCTATCTCTTTGTGATTGGCCACTCCTGTCTCCTGAGACAGGTTTATCTCTTTGTGATTGGCCACTCCTGTCTACTGAGATAGGTCTATCTCTTTGTGATTGGCCACTCCTGTCTCCTGAGACAGGTTTATCTCTTTGTGATTGGCCACTCCTGTCTACTGAGACAGGTCTATCTTTTTGTGATTGGCCACTCCTGTCTCCTGAGACAGGTTTATCTCTTTGTGATTGGCTACTCCTGTCTACTGAGACAGGTCTATCTTTTTGTGATTGGCCACTCCTGTCTCCTGAGACAGGTTTATCTCTTTGTGATTGGCCACTCCTGTCTACTGAGACAGGTCTATCTTTTTGTGATTGGCCACTCCTGTCTCCTGAGACAGGTTTATCTCTTTGTGATTGGCTACTCCTGTCTCCTGAGACAGGTTTATCTCTTTGTGATTGGCTACTAGCTCCTGTCTACTGAGACAGGTTTATCTCTTTGTGATTGGCTACTCCTGTCTCCTGAGACAGGTTTATCTCTTTGTGATTGGCTACTCCTGTCTACTGAGACAGGTTTATCTCTTTGTGATTGGCTACTCCTGTCTACTGAGACAGGTTTATCTCTTTGTGATTGGCTACTCCTGTCTACTGAGACAGGTCTATCTCTTTGTGATTGGCTACTCCTGTCTACTGACACAGGTCTATCTCTTTGTGATTGGCTACTCCTGTCGACTGAGATAGGTTTATCTCTTTGTGATTGGCCACTCCTGTCGACTGACACAGGTCTATCTCTTTGTGATTGGCTACTCCTGTCTACTGAGACAGGTTCAAAATATTCATCATTGAACTCTACAGATCCATCTCCGAGTTGGTTCAAATCAATACATAAAGTAAATAGCATTAATTATTACATACGTACCAGAGATTACTTCTATCAGTACGCACTCGTATTTGCACTGCAGTACAATACCGAAAACATTATTGCATACCTACATGCAAATGATATGTAAATGAGCATGCAGTCATTGGCTACACATGACATTGCGTGATTGTGCTATCATTTTCATGATTTTGTGGAAATTTGCCATTTCATATAAACATATGTAATAATAACAGAACCCCCATGACACTTGAGTACCAGTGTGGGTACTCGGGTATTTCAGTACGGGTGCAGAGAACACTACACACACTCATGCAAATACCCTGAGTACATCATACTTGCACTCGCGTGTCAGGGGGTTCTGTCATATTATGCAAATGCTAGTTGTCATGGGAGACGATAGTCAAAATCCCCACGACGAGCTATGTGTATGTGTACTGTTAAAAACAATTTCTATGAATATGCAAATTGTTGATTTAAAATTGCTGATTAAAAAAGCAATGGCAAAATGTTTTCCACAAGTGAATGACCAATATCAGTAGATATCAGGAAAGTTATTAATTATGAAGTCTTTCCATTAAAGTATCTTATTTTCAGAAAAATTACATAAAATTATATAACATTAAAGTTTGGATTTCATCCAGATAGTATTTGAGATGATTGTACCAAAAGTCCTACTATTTAATTTTAATAGACAACTGAGATATTATACCAGTACAGATTATTTTCATGACATACAGTATTCTCTTTGGGCTAATTTGTCAGTGAAAGTTGTCTTACCAAATTTCCTCTGAGTCTTACAGATATAAAAGTAAAATTTCAGATAGGAGTACAAAAGGAGAGGTGTGACAATGTCCACCTATTATGATAATGGGAGAAAATGGATTTCACACCTACACTTCACACACAGCCTGTATACATTTAAATATGCATATTACAGCATTGTACAGGATTTTTTTTCATTTTTTCATGAAAACATAGTTAATTTATCTTTGTTTCTGCCAAATTTTGTCACAATCCAATGCAGTTTTCGGCCATGTTTATGATGTTGTCTGATATTGTATGAATTCTTGTTTCAACTTTTTGCAGAAAAACTGCCTTTAAGATATAAGATATGTAAACTCTATGCAGTGCTCAGGAAAATGTATTATGTTTATATGATAAAGTGAGACATCAGGGAGGAAAGGTGACAAATAAAACTCTCTACTGCATTTGTTTGTTTGTAATAAGGCAAGAAAACTGGGATATTTCAAGTGGGTCTAGACTGTATTAAGATACGTCATGTTTTTCAGCCCTGTCAGACTTATATAGCTGATAGTGTGGCACAAAAAAATAATGTCATATCTGACCAGACTTAGATCTGTCATACTGTTACATTTATTTTGAATTTAAAAGATGCATTATTTGTTTGTTACTAGGTTGATGAGGTACTACATAATGACCCCGCTAGAAAGGACGCCTTACTGGCATTACTCAAGCAATATGCAAAGGATAAACGTATTGAACATCTCGCCAGAACTCTCATGATGTTACTTAACACACCAGCACAAAGACAGCTCCTACAGGAAATAAGGTAAGTTGTATCAAACAACAGTGTCTCCTATTGGCCAGAGTACTTTCTATAATTAAGGTTGGAGCTGGCATCAGCTAATCCTATCTTGCCTTATATTTAGGCATTTGCACAATATGTAAGAAGCCTTGATGTGAACTTTGACCCAATATCAACACTACTTTTACTTTTCTGGTTTACATAATGTCTTTTACACTTACATAATGTTGATTATGAATATAAGAGAATGATCCAATTTTATATTGTTTACCATACATTGTATTTTCTGTAAAATAATCGTTATTGTTACATCACTGAAAAATGGCATCTTTTGATCAAAAGAACCAAATTGCAAAAAGTAGATGAAATTAGATATTTCTGTTCTTTGACCAGATATTCCAAACTATCACACAGTAATAGTCATTATTATAAAATCTTCAATGTTAACAAGCATGTAAATATAATTTGAAATCATCATGCCACCTGTTGCATGGCATCTTGTCAACGTTTTACCTGAAAATTAGGCTCAAAGAAATCCACTCTTGTGTGAATTTTACTGTTGCTTGTTCCTTGCCCAACATTTAGCTATTGCTAAATATTGGTGTATACGGGCAAGATACTTGTAAGGGATGGTTTGGCATGTGCATAAACATCCAAAAGGTGAATGCAAATACACATGTATGGTTAGCAACAAGACTATACCTTGGCAACAGCCAAATTATAGCATATATGGTAAAGTTAACAACAGGGCTGGATAGGCAACCAAATAAAGAGAAATAAAAATATAAACAGTTGTACTACAATGCATTGGCATTATTTTTTGAATTTTCACTGATTCTTCCACAATTTAAAATTCAAAAAATTAAAATAGCTGATAGGATAGCTGAGATGGGTAAGTATATATAGTGATAGTCCTTCAAGACTACAGATAGGGTAGTATTTAGCTTCCCCAGACTATAGCAGTCAGTGTTACTGCAGTTACACAAGTGATAAATGGTTGAATGTTACAGTAGTAAACCATACACTAGATAATACTGATAAGACATCAACCAAAATTTGACATTTTGTTTCCAAAATACATTATTAGCTGAAACTTTCATTTATGATTGTGAACCTAGTCTAGAAGACTATCCATGGCTTTGAAATTGAATCTCCTGTGAAGAGAGATCTTGAGATTTGAAACCATTTTAACATCTTGAGTACTGTGAACAACACCACAGGAGAATCCATGAGCATTCATTCTAGAAGGTTCATTATATGCCTAGTCAGCTAGTTCCTGATGGATAGTATTCCATATATACGTTATCTTCATACGATACATATGGTCCGTCAGTAACTAGACAAATATATGCTTGAGAAAATCGACCAGAAATAAAGAAAATGATAACTTTGTGTTCCTGATTATGTCACTGTAATCAAAATATAATGTGTTCCCCAATGAGATAATGAAATAAACAGATGACTTAATTGTAAGTAGATTTACAATTAGACTGTACATTTAGTACTGGTAACAGCTTGTAAGCTTCACTGTGTCTGTAGGCCAACAAATTAATTTCGGCAGACAACAAAATGTTGTCTGGTTACTGTACATAATTTTTTATAGTTACAGAATTGATTATGATATCAATATCAAAGATTAGCATTTCGATTAATTTTTGAAATTGTATGTATTTATGATGGAAAAGTGAATTAGATGATACAACAATACATTTTTGAAATTAATAATTCCCTCTTATTTAAACTCATTTTCGATGAACTCAAACTTTGAATTGTTCTTTTTTGTTTCATGGTTATACATTTATTAATTTACATTTATAACAGGTAAAATTATTTTTAAATTTATGACCACTGTAATCTCGTTTCGAACTCAAGGGGGGAGCTTAATTTTTGATTTTTGATTATTTTTTTATTTAAAACAAAAACAAAAACAAAAACAAAAAAAACCCCACACATTTCTTAACTATAGCAGTTCATTATGAGTGGTTTCAGTGAGTATAGAATGCAGAAGTGAAGGAAAGATGCCCCAAAAGGACATTTAGAAAATGTTACCTTCCCCCAACAAATATAAAAGAATGTGCATTTCTTTGCCACTCATGCAAAGCTTCTTGTTTTGTTATTGATTCCCAACATACATTTGTAAAAGGCAAAAGTCATTTTTAAACCTCCTTCACTCACACGGTTAAATTTGTATCTTGAGTCGCCAGCCACTTTTGATGCTCTGTCCAGGTGAACTAAAACAATAGATGATGCTGTCAACTTTAAATTATTAAAAACAAATGTTGTATTTAAATTTAAGTGACAGTTTGACCAATTAGTGTGATGCTTGTTATGTAAGAATGGTGCCATAAATCAATAAGTTTCCTGAGTCACAGAGGTGTGGACAATGAAAAGTATCCGCGTTACTCAGTGAATGGGATTTAAAGACTGTAGTAGGCACGCTAACTTTTCCTGGGAAAATAAGTTAGCTTGTGATGCCAGTTTTGATGGACAACATCAAATGTCTACCTGTCTGTTTGAGATAGTGGATTTTAAATGTAATTGTCGCCTGCTTGTGTAGTTCGGAATTGTGGAAAAAATTATGGAGGGGCGTTACGTGAAACGCTCAGAGAATGCTATGGGCAGTGCACAGCATATACCACAGAAAATGCTACAAGTACGACAGCCAGGGGAGTATGCGACAGTGAAAGCTCCATGGAAGTTGAAGGTTCATTATGGAAAGAATATCACACATCCATGCATGTAGGCATTTTTCAGTAACTTCTCAATTTGATGTCCAAGCACCTGGCAAACATACATACACATTAGACTTTCTTGAAATCACGTCATCATCAGCTGAAAGTCTCTGCATTTGTTCATTGATAATGACATCCAATGCTGTTTCTGTAAACAAGTGAAGTAAAAGGGATAGTGACGTTTTCACAGACCGATCTCAAGTTTAATAAGTGCTAACCAATGAATGCCATTTTAGAAGCATGACACTAGTGAAAATAAGATTAAGTTGAACTTCTTACTTTCCAATCTTTGAAATGGAACTCCTGTGGGGAAGCAGACTGTACCACAAGTACACAAAGAACAGTTTGTCTTGAAAGTTTCTCTTATTCTGGTCAGTTTTTGACAACCGTTTATGTAGAACTGTTGTAAATGTCACTGCAGTCCAAAATTAACCTGAAATTTATCAAAAATTATTGATAAAACTGAAATTTTGGTCTGTAAAATTTGACAGAAAGTTTCTAGTAGTTGTATAGTTTACAGGACTTGATTACAGGTAAATGTTTATGCTACAACTCATCAACACAACTTTCAGATTACTCCGAGGCGTGGGGGTTGACCCAAAAATTAAATGATCCTTTTTAAGAGATCATCTGGTCTTATACACTACAGAACTTACACAATTTTTCATCCTGTTTCTTCTTTTTTTTCAGGATTTTCATCCCACCGATGCACAGAGAAAAATTTGATAAGACCATTGCTAGGATGAATCAACAACCTGCAAGGCCTGTTGATGCACGACACCTCGCACCACAACAGGGGAGAAAAAAGTAAGTTTAGTGATGTTCACTGAATTCCTGTAGCTGTAAATGTGACACTGGTATTTATATCTTGTTTTTTGCTCTGTCTCTAACATAGCATATTAACTATCATACTTTGCTAAAACATGACTAAGTCCCAGTAATTGGCTGGGCTGTACTGTATGCCACAAACAAAACATGTTATTTTACTGAAAAATAATCATAAAACATGGGAAAAAATTTCACTTCCTAGTATGATATGTAAAGAACCCAGTATGTAAGACGACAAAACAAAATGTTTACAGTCTGGCATTTATTTATTTTCATGTTTGTCAACACTGTTGAAATCATGATAGTATTGCCCTTTACTTTTGCATAACTTGTAAATATACATATAAATGTACACATGTGTTGTTTGGAAACCTGCAAAAATACAATAATCGGATTGGCAAATACCCCTACTGATGTATGCCCACTGTTACTGTACATATTACTGAATTTTAATGAGGGGAATTTCATTTCATCTTTAATTTCATTTTTAATAACTGGAAGTAATACAACAGCTGTTTTGTTTAAATAGTCTTGTTCAACAAAATATGTTATTTTTGATAATTTAAATGTCAACTAAAATTTATGCATAATAGTATAAGTTTTCTGACCTATGGTTGGCCTGAGGTCAACTTTATTAAATGGTTGCTATGACAACTTGGCATCATATGTCTGTTGACAAGCTGTTTCTGTGGAGAGATTAAATAAAAATATTCATATTTCAAAGGTATTTTTGTTATTTTATGTAATGTTGTAAAAAAATGAAAATATTGATATTTCAAGTTTTGTAATTCTGTAAATGGTCAAAAAAACAACATGTCAGATATGTCACATCTATGAGGCAAATGTTCATATTATGTTTTAATAATGTATTGTACCTCAGGGCCAGAGACTTATGACCTAATTTGTTCACAAAGGTGCAATTTGCATAAAAATAAAGGCGTTCATTTGCATTGTTCTGGATGTGGATGTGAAAATAGCAGGGTATATGTTTGGAATTCATGTACACAAACGTTTCAATTTACATTCAAATTACAAATATTGATCGGCTGACTTTGTAGTGAAAAGAGCAGATGCTTTCACTTTTACAAAATGACCAACTCATAGCGACCATCCCATCTGTATAACATGCTGACTACAGCAAAACAAAAAGAATTCTACCTCAAAAAAAAAAGATGTCAAATATATATATATAGTTTAACTTTGTCTGTTGCTTTACAAGGTTCCTGTGTGAAATACTGTTACTGTATTTTTCTTGTGTTATCATTCGTCAAATTTTGAAAATCAGTTTTGAATAAAGTTTTGATTGTAAAATTGTAAATGAAAGAACGGTAGTCACGTAACCAAAGTACATGTACATTATAATATAAAGGTATGTCAGGGGTAGAAGTCTTGCATGATATATTGTTTTTATCACGAGACATATGTTTCTTGTCCCTAAAATGACCTTACTTGGATGCTTCCTCTTAGCTCACGCCTCAGGTACGACAGTTTTGAATTGACACTTTTGTAAAGAAAACATATTAATTTCACATATTTTTAAAAAATTTAAAAAAATAAAATAAAAAATTTGCAGCTATTGACTTGGCAGATATTTTTTTCAAAATAACAGGTATTTCTTAAAAATTGTTATGATGTACTTTTGTCTATTGTAAAATTTAGCCGCAGTAAACTTTAGTGTTTATAATATAATTTAATATCAGACAAGAATTGGAACTCTTATTGCATGATTCTTGCTATCTTTCACAGCAAGCCATGTATTTATAGTGTTTATTTATCATCAATGATTTGGTGTAGGATATTGCTAGTATTCATTGTAACTCAGTGCTGAAAATTACAAAACATCTTCTTTGTTGTCTGCCTGAACGTAAATGTCATGGTAGAACAATACTAATCAATATTTTAAATTCCAACTGTGACACACCCACAGTGTGTTAAAAACACCATTATGCCATGCAGTAAGTAGTAGTAACTGTACTGACAGTGATACAGTATTTTTGAGAACCCAAGCATAATTTGGTATCTTGTTTTTCCACAGGGTTGTACGGATTGTGCGGACAGGTGGTGTGTTTGGGTTTACATTAACAGGCCAGAATCCAGTCATCGTAGAATCAGTAGACCCAGGTAAAGTCACACATCACAGTTCCTGTTTATTTCATAACACTAATGACAACACACATGTTATAAAGTACTCTCTGAGTATAATAACCCTGCTAATATACCCCCAGTCATTTTCTGTGTGTGACCGTTTCCATGACGATAACACTGGCCGTAATTAAGTTGAGACTGATATGTTGTTGTATTTTAAATGATTAATACTGATGGTGTGGTCTGGTGTAAGAAATCATTTTCTGACTTGAAATTAATAGTTGTATTGTGTTCATCAGAACTAATTAAGATATTACATTAAGGCTGAAGGTCAAAATGTCTACCAGTACTTTGTACTAATACATTCATCACTGACATTTACATCCTTTAGTAAATGATACACACAAAATGGGATAATGAATTTTGTCTAGCCAATGCAGGCACTTTTGTTCATGTTATCACATTAAAAACTAAGGAACAAAAAAACACGTCAAAAATTTGAAGAAAAATTTTTTTTTTAAAAACCTAGGGACATTTTCAAGTGACATTACCATATTAACGATGTAGGTGGTTTAGTTCACAGTTTATCACATTAAAAACAGATGACGTTTTAAGTTTGTAAATGTATGGTTGATGCTAAGGTTTACTTTATTATCAACCCATTGCACTCCCTTTACCATTGTTTTAAGTCCTATTGTTTTCAATGTAAGGCTGATCACCAGCTTGGTTTATTACACCGTACTCAAGCCAAGTTATCGTCTTTGAACAGAAAATATAGATTATGCCCTGGTCGTTCTACAGTGTTTGATATATGAGTCAAAACATTCCAAATCGCCATTTGTTTTCCTGTATAGTGACAAGGCCCCCTTAGGTCACTCATATTTTCCTTGGCTGAATGAAGAAAAATATTGGAGAATAATATCTAATTACAAACTGGCTAAATTAGATAATAGATTGGAATAGCATGAAGTGTTACAGAACACCAACATCAGAATTTATAGATCATGATAAATGCATCCTAAGAAACTATGTCAGTCTCAAGCAATTTAATGGTTCTAAACAAAACAATTATGGCTTAACATTTTTTCATGTCAGTGATATTTATTCCACCTTTTACTACTGACTAATATATAGTAATAACATTATGTTAGATGACTGACTAAACTGACAATATTGCATACCATTGAGTACATGACAGCAATCCAACCACTCTCAAGTAATTTCATCAGTGATTGTAGCACTATTAAGTACATTGTATATATCAAACAGTTTTGTCTCTCTAGTGTTTTGGACATATACAGAACATTTAGATACTCCTGCTAGTTTTCACAAACACTGTCGTTCTTTCTCAGTTTCAAGTCAAGATAACTTTAGTTATTTATTTCCATACCATTTATACAAATTCTCTAAAGGGTTTTTGGAATTTTCTGTGTTTAATCTGGGAGCACAATTAATAAAATAAATCCCTTGGGATTCATAATATGTGGAAAGTAATAGTAACACTTTGATTAAAAAAACAAAGAAAAACTCTAAATAAAAGGACAACATGAAACATACTTGTTACTTGTTCATGGGTATCGACAATGTACCATTTCAAAACAAAATTGTATGGTTAGAATTGATATGCAGTAGACATACCAAGACTCATAATCATATTGTACTTTATGGTGAACAGTTTTATATGAAAATATACACACACAGCTCAAAATGCATGTTTCACGTATTGAACAGGAAATTTTCAAAAAATATTCTTGTAAAACTTATGAAATATATGGCAAATAGTAAAATACTTTTTAAAATCAATTTGTATTCAGTGAACAATTTGAAATGTATTTTGCTGTTTGTAGTCTTGGTAACATTAACATCAGCCAATCATAATCCAGTCTGACTTCAGTGTTTGTATTACACAGTCTGCTGATATCACGTCATTGTTTGTTTCAGTACAAAACACCATGATAATACTAATTCCTAGCTTTATATATCTTGTGTAGTCATGTGTGCGGATTAAGAAAACTTACCGTAGTTAGATACAAGTGATGCAGATGAAAATAACAATCTGTCTGGTGTCAGATTTAAGGACTTAATTTCATCCTGTGTCAGTCTGTTAGTAATCCTCTTTCTATGTGGAGGGGTAGTGGGTATTTGTTAGCACTCAAAATATATGTATATGGATGACAGTGGGTATTTATTTTGGATTTTTATTCCTAAAACAACTCTACTGTGTTTTCCTATTTGAAAAAACAATCTGATACAACAATAGCCAAGTCATTGTTTGCAACTCAATAAATCATTGCAAAATTTAAAAATGGGTACTACATGTTTGTTTTATCATAATAATACAATAATGGATTCTTCAGACACTTTCTAGGTTTTTTTTGGAATTTATTTTAAAAAAGGATTTTAAAGAAATATTCATGTGAAGTGCAAAACAATTCTTGAATTTTAAGTATTTAATGTTTAAAGTGAATTTGGTAGCGAAGAATGATAATTTTATTTTGCTTTTATTTGTTTTTAACACATTCATTTGCTAAGATGATTTTATTAGTAATTATATTTATGTTCTTATAAATTATATATATTTATATACATTATATACAATTAGATGTTATTCCCCAATATTTTTCTTCGTTCAGATAAGGAAAATACAAGACTTACGGTATAGTGACCTAAGGGGTCATTGTCACTACTCGTCTAGCAACTCATAGTGAAAAAAACTATTAGGTCATGAGTTTTTCCAGCTAGAGTAACAAAAAATATAATGAACAATATAATTATACCTCCTTAAGCATAATTTATGAAAACTTGAGGAAAAATATCTCATATCTTGAGCACTGCAGAACCAGTGACGTAGACACAGGTTGTCGTTGCATAGAATAACCAGGGTATATAATCCATATTTTCTGTTCACAGACAATAACTTGGCTTGTGCATGGTATAATAACTGTACAATGTAGTATCTATATGAATTTAAATATTTACAATCACTTACTAAATGTTTGCCAAGGAATTATAGCTGTTGTAATTTAAGTACAGAACATACTGTAACAGCATTATTATTAGTTATTATGCAAATGCACAATTACAGCCAGATATTAATTGAAATCATATACTTTTTTGTTTGACGCTTGATTTTTCAGCATTCTTTAATGTCAAAGTTTCGATTAGGGGTTATAGCACAGTAGGTGATAGACTTTGTGTATTTTGTGACCAAAATGCTATAGAAAATGAGATTCACTTTATTTTACATTGCAGTCTTTATGATGGAATACGTAATACTTATATTAACACAGAAAATAACACCTAATACATCACACTGTCAGACAATGAGAAATTAAAGTACTTGATGACAAATAAGGTTAAGAATACAGCAAAATGTATTGAAGCAGCTTTTTTAAGACGGAATGAAACTTTGTATAAGAGTTTATTTATTTTTTCTCACACTAAATGTACAATTACTTTATTTTCACTGTAAGCTCTCTATATTGCCAATGTATCTTATTTTTTTGTTCAAGGTGATTTATAAGAGAGGGAGGTGTTTTATTACTTCATGTCACTATTATAATAATATTAGAAAATAATCTACTACTACTATTAAGTTTGAAATTCACAATTTAATCAGTGACGTACAATTTGGGGTTTTTTCTGATTGACTCTAGGTGGACCTGCCTTGAAAGGTGGATTGATGCCTGGTGATAAGATTCTAGAACTGAATGGTTTGGACGTAGCCAAGAAAACCCACAGTCAGCTGATAGAATTGTTGAAAGGTAGCGGTAATACACCAACTTTGGTTGTCCAATCACAGGCACCCCCGCCACCAAGAGTGCGTGAAGTTCCAGGTGAGAATCAATAAAACAGTTTAAATTTGATTTTAGTTTTATATACAAATGAAAATTTATCTATGTTGGTGAAACAATTTTTGTATCGATGTAATGTTTCAAACACAACATAGTGAAATTTTCGACTGAACACCTCAGTCTATGTCAACAGATTGACCCATTAGGCCAAAAAAAAAAAATAATTGTGTGTTTCCAATAACATGGCCTCAGAAAATAGGATAGGTAGGTTGAGATTTTATTTTATTTTATTTTGTCTTTTTAATTATTTCCTTTTTTGAAAAATATTGCTTCTACTGAAAAATAAACAAAATGTTGGTCAGAATACCCCTTCTGTGATAGTTTGATGAAAAATGTACAGACATCGCTGTGGAAAGAAAACAGATATATATGAAGGTCAAGAAGACAAAGAATTTCTTATCTTTTTGTTTTGAATGTTGAAAATAAATGTTTAGGGTCGGAGGCTTAAGTTAGGGTCAGTCTGGGTACGGAAACACACATTTTTTTTTATTTTGCCTTACTCAAAACATATGACCACACAGACATGTGGGCAAAAGAAGGGGTCAAAATTGATGTTATTTTTTTATTTTTAATATTTCATTTATCCACAAAGTATTTGACATTAGAAGTCTTCATTGTAAATTGAAAAAACTGGCAAGCTGATGTGTTCTTTAGTAAGCCGTAAGAACATGTTTATTTGACAAGTATTTTACATTTATCTGTTGCACTATCTTTATCCTATTATGTAGATCATTTGATGTTTGTTTTACCCTCCCCTACCCCTCCCCCTCCCCCTTATTTGTGTCAATATTCCCTACATCTATACCCTTTGAATAATTGCATGTTGGCCGTTAAACTGTGATGTTGTATAATTGTTGTAATTATTACAATTTTCTATAGATCAATAAAATTATTAATGAGTTTGTCCTCAAGCTATTGTAATATATTAAAATTACTTCCTGTTATCAAATTATTCTGTAGACTGGTAATTGTTGTAAAAATAATAAATTTGGCCAGACTAGATTCTTTTTCATTTAAATAAATGCTTTGATGGCATACTGAGGTATTTAAATGATTGAAATGATAGTACCCTGAAGTGTACAAAATGTTAGGAGACATCTATACAGTGTTGAAAATATTATATAAACCTGACCCAAAGTAAGAAATTTCAATTGAGTGAGTTGTGTACATTTAGATAGCCTGACTTAATGGGGCCTTGTCACTACTCGTCTATTGATTTGTAGTGACAAACCCTTAGGTCACGAGTATTTTCCAGCTGAATAAAATAAAATATTCAGGAATAGTATAATTATACCTCCTCAAGTATAATTTATGAAGGCATTTTGGAATGTTTTGACTCATTTTTGGAGTACCAGAAAATCAGTTATGTAGACACAGGTTGTCATGACGTAGAATGACCAGGGTATATAATCCTAAATTATATATATGTCTAATTATTTATATGGTAACCCAAACTGTAGGTATTATAGGAGGAAAAAGGGAATTTGAAATGTCAGGAGATAGAGGACAGGGTTAAAGGTATAATGAATATGAAAGCAGAACTTGACTTAGAGCAGTGTATGGTACTGTTTACCGCACACAAATCACACAGTGATTCAAAGCACAGGAATAGGAATGGTCCCATGTTAATGTTTTTAATGGTGATAAGTAGGTGAAATCTACCAGAATTCCCATGTCTGATATTACCAAGGTATCTGCCAATATTATGGTACAAAGTAGGTGAAATCTACCTGAATTCCCCTAGTCTAATATTACCAAGGTGCCCTGCCAATATTATGGTACAAATTATAGATTGAAGTCTTCACAAATTTTATCAGATTTAAATAAAGTATTCCAAAAGCTGTGAATTACATTATTAGCAAAACTACTCAATCTTGCAATAAACAGGATGAGATTAAACTGACTGTTTACAAAGTAAATGCTAATCTAACAGTAGATTTAATGTACGTCAGTATTGCTTGTTGTTATCACTGGGTTTCAAACAGCTGTAACAACTGGTGTCTGCAAGCAAATTTCTGCACCTGCTTGTTTTTATTATAACTTTCTTGCATGGGAATGGCTTTCTTTCTTTCTTTGCAGCTTTCAAACATCTCACTTACCTTTCTCCGAGCATTGCATCATCAGAAACATCCTCTGAATGGTTCCCAGATATCCAGCCAGTCCAATCCACTGTACTCAATCAAAGTGTGAAGGAAGACTTAACCATATCAGGTGTATCCAGACAACAATTGGTACATGAAGGAAGGAACTTGAGAGAAATGGTATAAACAATATTTCCCTTCTTTTTTTTACCCTTTTCTGTATTGCTACTGAATGGAAAGAGTACATATAATTTGTTTGTCCTTTTGTCATAAGATATTTTCATACTCAAAGTTTTGGTCTGCCTTTGCCCAAACATTGTTGTTTCTTTGGTTCAAAAATATTTTGAGGGTAGAATGGAAAACTGACATGTTGCTGCTCAAACATCTGACTCGATCGCCCTGACATTTAAAAATACAATGGTTGGATAGAGAAATTTAAAGATATAGGGCATATGACTTGCCAAAATATAGTAATACTTAACACTAACGGTCAACCAAACATTTTGACCCGGCCTAACTTAATGACGACCATTTTGATTTTCACCAATTTCCAAACATTTGGCCTGGCCTAACTTATTGATGACAGTCATTATTGTCACCAGTTTCCAAACATTTTGACCTTCGCCAGTAGATGTTGTTTGAAGATTTATTTGAAATGATATAAAAAATATGATGATGGTGTATGTCTTTAGTCTGTATGCACTGCTGACCAACAGTTCTTATTGTTTTATTATCAGCTACAACATCACTTAACACCCAGAGAGAGAAGTCATGTGAAGACCTCACTACAAACCTATGCTGATACAAGGTAAAAAGATGGAATGCTAATGATCAATGTGTTGTAATACATTCAGATGTACACTTGACGCCATCTTGTGAACTGGAGTATTGTTTCCGTCAAAACCAGATTAAAATTTAGAAATGTTTCTGTATGTTTGTGGAATACAAGTTATGATGTATGACAGAAAGGATATCTTGATTAACTTTTGTTTCATTAGAATTGATGAGTTTCAGTGCCTATATGCCGGATGAAGATTTGGTATTTATTTTGGATTTTTAATTTATAAAACAATTTTATAATGGTTTCCTACTTGAAAAATCAATGTAAAACAACATAGGCCAAGTCCTTGTTTGTAACTCAATAAATTGCAAAATATTAATAAATGTGTAAAATGTTTGTTATGGTACGTACAATAACTTTTTACGCATTTTTAGCTCTTTTGCCATTTATTGAGTTACAAACAGTCAGACTTGGTTTGTGTTGTTTCACATTGATTTTTCAAGTAGGAAACCATGATAAAATTGTTTTATAAATTAAAAAGTCCAAAGTAAATACACAATCCTCATCCATATGGGTTGTCAGTTATTTTGTTATTTTCTAAATACATGAATATGCCAAATCTATTCCATCACCAGAACCTGAAACAAAAAAATTGTATAAACTAGTATTTACAGTTTTACAAATAATATTTTGATGACAATTTTGATTCTTTTTATTGAGGAAAAAATCATAATAATTGTGAAAATTATGAAAATAATATTTTCTGAAAACATCATGATATTTGTGAAAAACCTAAAAATAATATTTTCTGAAAAAAATTATAATATTTGTGAAAAACATGAAAATAATATTGTCTGAAAAAATCATAATATTTGTGAAAAACACGAATCATTTTGTCAAGATATATATTTATCCTTGGGCAGCGTTCTTATGAATCATTGAATGATATCGAGTAAAATGTACATCCTCACTTCCGACACACAAACCCATCATTACGTACTTCCGTACACCCACACACACTGAGTTTTCATTATGTCTGTATAAACAGCTACAGTAGTCAAATAAATCATGGAAATCTAAGGAAGTACTAGTGACAATTATAACATGTTGCCTGTTTATTTCATTTTCTGACCATCACCCTTTATTTCATAAATTTCAAGTTAATGACAAGAACTCTACATCTTTTAAAATTGTCGTTATCTGAAGTAGAGTTTTATCACTATCTGTCATAGTAGATTTAACAACCATCTGAATTCTTAGTTGATATTATGACTTTCACTCCATGCACTGCACATACATTACTATAGGCACACTAGTCTAACTGTAGACTTCAAGGACTATAACCACAACACTATTCCGCTATCCTAACTGACATTTTGATTTTTTTCAATTTTTGCTGTCCTCTTGTCTACTCTGACTCCTATTTTGAGCTGGTCTTAAATGGCATTCTGCTATAGACTGTGATTGGTCGAATACATAATTAGACATATTTAAATTATGTAATCAGTATATGTAAATATGACATCAAATTCTATTCAAATTTACACAATGTTTTGCACACATTATGTGTATGGCGAGGCATGGCTTAATACCAGCTCGAAATAGGAGCCAAAGGTAGACTAATGGAAGGACAGCAAAAATTCAAAAAATCAAATTGTTGGGATATTGGCATACATGTAATGTAGTAGTAATTATTTCTTCATGTTTACTGTTAGGCTGTAGGCACACATGAAAATAAGTCAATCTTCTTGTTCTATTGTGACTGTCTAGCATGAGGTAAAATGCTATACAGTTACTGAGAATGTTTACCTGTTATTTAAAAATCGCACACACTAAAACAAGTTTTTAAGTTGTTCATTAGAAATATGTAATGCTCTGTATAATATTTATCTTGACCTGTTGTCTAATATTTCTTGATCTCACTGTTAAGTAATATTTATACTGGCATATTACGTAGACATGTAAAATCAACAGTATTGGCAAAGAATACCAGCAAATGTTACAATTTACCGCATGCAATAATAATCACAAATATTCACAGGATGTTTTAGTATTTGATTAAGAGTTCTACACATATGATCTAATGTTTGCACACTAAAGGGTGACATGAATTTAGCAGTGCGTTATCGTTATTTCATTTTCAGCTTTGTAGAATTTGTTTTCTATTTTTACTAGGTTGTCTGTTTTGAAACATTAATTATATATGAGATAGATAAATAAAATAAAATTGGCAATGGACAAAGACAATTTTATTACAAGAAAATAAAATTTTATTACGATTTCCCAAGGGCTCACTGATGAAATGTAAAGTATCATGTTTTGAGGGGGGAAAGTATGTTTCATCAAAAATTTCATGGATTTTCATGTTTCACTATATATTATCTAGGACAAGAAAATGGTTTATTTTTTTAATATTATTATGAAAATAATGTCAATCTGATCAATAATTCATTTTTGAAATAAATAGCCTTGGTAGAAAGACATATATTAATTCATTTAATACATGAGAGAGTATTTTCTTGCAAAGGCTTCCTTCTCAATCCAGTACACTAACACGATCGTTTCCTCTTTTTTTCAGGAACCTAGATGGTCTGATAATAGACCTGTTCCCAATATTGGACACCCCAGCTAAGAAAGGAGTGTGGTATTACATCATTCAAGTACTGCCATCAGATCAACAAGTGGCATGCTGGAGGAAAGTTCTGTATTTGATGGATAAGCATGCAGCAGGTGTGTACCACCCCTAAATTATGGTTTGGTCCAATTGTCATTGATTCTAGATCAATGCATTTGATGTTATAGGGGTGGATAGAGGTCTGCTCCCAGACTAAAGATTCTCTTAAAATGTAACAATGTTGCAATATTGTTTCAAATGTAAAAACTCATCCAAACTAACTTTCTGGTGATCTTTAGGAACAAGATGGCAGCAAAAAAAATATCATTTTTAGTCCTAAAATCATCAAAGATTTGCTTTCGAGTCATTGTGAAAAAAGTTATTCACAAAATAACATTGAAAAATGTCTTGTTTCTTTGGATGATCTGACAATATATGATAGAGTTTGCTATAAATGAAAGAAACTCACAATAACATAATTTAAATTTGTTTTTCTTTCCTCGAAGTGATTGTGAATATAAATTTAAATTATGTTATTGTGAGTTTCCTTCCTCTGCATCATTATAAATGCTCATTTCTCTAATAACCGATTCCCAAGTTGGCCACCCTTTCTGTAGGGAGACCTGTGAATCTATTTGAGATCCTCTAAGGTTGAAAGATAAAGCATTAAAAAAATGAGTTGGCTTCTCACCACTTCCTCAAGAAAAGAAAGTACACATCAGAAACAATTTATGGTATCTACCAGTTGGTACGTTAGCTCAGCTGGTTAGAGCATGCTGACTAGTGTTTAGTGGACATGAGTACAATTCCTACATGTGTTGCTTTTCTTTCATTTTATAATATAACAAATATATGAGAGTATACGCTATTGCCTGGGTACTAGTAGACATCTATTACCCTGACGGTTGTTGAAGCAATTATTTCCCAGGACTGAAGCTATGGGAAATAGTTGCCACTTAACAGGGCGAGGAGTAATATGATATCTACTAGCTAGTGCCCAAATAGGGCCAGGTAATAAGTGTTTTATAACACATCACATTCTCAGGTACATATTCGTTCCATAGGCAAGCAAATCCTCGATAAGACTTCTGTGCAATATGAATATTACCCTAGAGAAAATAGAATGTGACTAGTGCCCCAATATGCAAATTGAAGTCACTATGGATCAACAGTCCATGTCATGTGATACAATCTAAGCCAATCACTGAAGCTGATAATGTTATATTACAGATAGAGCATATGGTGGTGCTAGGAGAAAGGGTCTACACTATAGTCCCTGGCAAGGTATCAATCACCCAGAAGAAACATACAGCAAGTCACCTTTCTCTGCACGTAGTGGACGATATGATGTCACACCAACTAGAGGGGATGTTATCTATAAACAAGATAGTGAGTTTGTACCAGGTAATACCTATATTCTAATATTTGTTTGTGTGCATATATGTGTCTGTCCGTCTGTCTGTCTGTCTGTCTGTTTGTCTAGAGGGTATACTATCATCTCTGGTGATTTTGTACCAGGTATTTACTATATTCTAACATTTGTTTGTATGCATATAAGTGTCTGTCTTCTCTGTATTTTTTGTCTATGTTTGTAATTGATGTACATTTATGTCTAAATTTATGTGTTAGTATTTGTGTGTGTGTGTCTGTCTGTCTGTCTGTGTATGTGTGTTCAATCCTAACCCTCAACCATGGCACATTTACACACAAAGTATATTTTTCATTATATTTTTTTGTTGTTGATGTCTTTTGTCTGCCAATACAAGTAAAATTTCCATGTGAATTTTTCATGATTTATTGTTTTACTTTCATACAACAGTTGCCATAGCAGCAGCATTGTTAGACCTAGAGAAGAAAGACCAGTCACTAACAAGGAGATCACTGCCATGTAAGTAACACTATCACATGAATTCGCTATGATTTTGACAAAGACATAGTTATAAAAATTGATGGTTCAAACTGTACATTACAGCTGGTACAAACTCCATGATGGTTAGGAACAGACTACTGAATCAATATAGACACTGTCAGGGAATACTCTGTTATTGAGAAATAGATAAAATTAGAGAAATCGTCACATTCAGTACGTATATATGCTTATTAATATTTAAAGTTTACTATGAACCCCTAGGTTACTGAATAAATAAACTTGAATCTTGTTGTTTGTTTTATCAGGGCCCCTGTGTTACCAAGAAATAAAAATGTAGAAATCAATGCAGTTCAGGTTTCCTGCAACATATTAGAGAGAATCCCTTAGTTAGGTGTCATATCAATTAAATTCTTTGTTTGCCATCCACATAAGGGTAGGTTTGTTGGTAGATTTAGAAAAAACGAACACATTTCATTTTGCTCAAAATTTCAGTGCAAGACTGTATTTCATACTGTTGTGAATGGAAAGACCCTTCAAATATCTTCAGAACAACTACACATATATCTATTTTAAGACAATCAAACTTTGGGCTTTGACATTTATACTGCACCAGTGTAGTTGATTTAGGTACAAACAGAAAATGGATGAACAGAAAAATGACTTTTACATGATATGTTAGCATTGTGTATTTTTTCTGTGTTTATTTTTTCTCTGTCTGCCTGGTAGGTTCTTGGTAAATTCAATGACAGCAAACAAAGTATTTAATTGATGGAGCTTTACTGAGTATTCAGAACTCAGAACAGTAATAGTGTTTGTTATATAGAGTCTAGTTCATGTACGATACTAGCTACGAATGCATCACTCTCTCATATAGTCAAAAAATGTGCCATTATTCTGGTTAAACCCCATGCTGGGCAAAGGGTTAACGGCATATTTCAATAGTAATCCATCACAAATTGACAGGCAGTTATAAT